>NW_028261388.1:66857130-67158241 GCF_051295495.1 Thamnophis sirtalis
GTGAAACACTGGATGGACTTTCCTGAGTGTCTTTTGCGGGAGTAATTCTACTGTTACTGGGTTAATAACTTTGGTGATCGGGAAAAGTCCGATGAAATGTGGCCCTAATTTCTTTGATGGTTTCAACTACTTCAGGAATTTTGTCGATTGATATACTCTATCTCCAACATGGAAGGGTTTGGGATCTATTCTTTTTTTGTCAGCTTGAGTTTTGAAAGTCTCTCTAGCTTCCTATAATGCTAATCTAACCACTGGCCATGTGCTCCGTAGGTTGTCCATTCATTCTTTTAGTGAGGGTATGGTGGGTTCCTCTGTGGGTAGTAGTTCAGGCATGGGGTTGAAATCCTGGCCTGTTGCTACTCTAAGAGGGGTGAACCCAGTGCTTGCGTGCACAGCGTTATTGAAGGCCACTTCTGCAAAAGGTAGAAGATCAACCCAGTTGTTCTGTTGAAAATTAATAAAACATCTTAGGTATTGTTCTAGAACCATGTTCCGATTTTCAGTTTGACCATTGATGCACAGATGGTGACTGGAGCTCAGTCCTTGGGTGGTGCCCAGTAAGTTTAAGAATGCCCCCCCAAATTTTGAGGTGAATTGGACCCCCTTGTCGGAGATGATTCTCTGCAGGGCTCCATGAAGGCGATAAATGTGTATCAGGAATAACTTGGCTAGACTTTTGGCAATTGGGATCATTTGGCACGGTATAAAATGTGTCTGTTTTGAAAACAAGTCTGTTACGACCAAATGACAGTATTCCCTGTGCTTTCTTGTAGTTGGACAATAAAATCCATAACTATCTCCTTCCAGGGTGCTGAGGGCTTGGCTACCTTCTGTAACAGTCCTGGCATTTTGCCTTGACGTCTTTTAGCTGCTGCACAACTTGGACTACATAGCTACATACCTCTCTATGTCCTTTTTTAGTGATGGCCACCAAAATTGCCTTTTAATCAGATGTAAAGTTTTTACAAAACCAAAGTGTTCTACTAGTTTGGAGTCGTGGCACATTTCCATTAAGTACAGTCTTTGGCTGGCTGGAACATACAACTTCTCTCCCACCTAAGCTAGGTTATCTTTCATCAGGCAGCTCTCTTTGTGGCTAAAAACCATTTATTGGTGGTTAAAGCTTGTTTAAAAGTTTGGGTGGTGTTATTGTCCTCCAGAGTGTCTCGTTTTCCCTGGGATCTGGTGGTTACTCTAGCGGCTAGTTGATTGTCTTGTATCATGGGTTTGATTATGTTTTGCTTCATACTATTGTATTGCGGTTTCCTAGATACTGCATCTGCCAGAAAATCCCCCCCCCCCGGGAGGTATCTGAGCATAAATTCAAACCGTATTGAGCTCATCTTACTTGTTTTGGAGAGAATTTCCTTGGGGTCTTTAGGGCTTCTAAATTTTTAGGATCCATCCAGACTTCAAAAGGGATCTTCCCCCTCTCTAGGGAATGTCTCCAGGTTAAAAGAGCCAATCAAACTGCATAAGCCTCTTTCTCCCAAATGGCCCACCTTTGCTCAGATTCATTCAATTCTTTGGATATGTATGTGCATGGTTGTAATTGGTCTTCCTCATTTTTCTGAAGCAGGATGGCTCCTATCACCACATTGCTAGCATCTGCCTGTATGACAAACAGTTTCTCTGTGTCCGGGTGCTTTAGGATTGGTTCTGCTGAAAACAGCCATTTAAGGTTTTCAAATCCCGCTTGGCATTCCATTGTCCAGTTTAAAGGCTGCTTCGGTATCAGGTTTCCCTCCCCGTTCATTTTTAAGAGCTTGATGATGGCAAAAGCGGGGATAAACTGCCTGTAAAAGTTTGAAAATCCCAAGAAGCCTTGCAACTGTTTGCGTGTTCTGGATTGCACTTTCGAATGATCCATATCTTTGCCCTGGTGTGAAATGCAGTATCCTAAGTAATCAATATTTTCTTGGTGGAATTCGCATTTGGAGAGTTTACCATAAAGTTTTGCAGAGCGAAGTTTGTTCAGAACCGCCCAGATTAGTTTTACATGTTCTGCCTTGGTCTCAGAATATAATAAAATGTCATCAATATAGACCATGAAGCCCTTATATAGATGCTCCTGCAACACTTCATTTATTAATTGCATAAATACTGCAGGGGCCCTTGTAGCTCAAATGATAGCACTTTGAATTGATAGCATCCAAGAGGGGTGTTAAATACCATTTTCCATTCATCTCCCTCTTAATTCTGATATGTTAGTAAGCCTCCTTTAAATCCAGCTTTGAAAAAAATTCTCCCTTAAGCTACGTGTGCTAGCATATCATTCATGAGTGGGAGAGGATATACATTTGCCATATTGATTGAATTTAAATTTTGAAAATCCACACATAAGCATTTGGAGCCATCTTTTTTCTCTCTAAACAACACTGGGGTTGCCACTTTTGGTCGGGCTGGTTCAATGAAACCCCTTGCTAGGTTTTTTCAATGAATGCCCTCAGTTCTTCCAGCTCCCTTGGAGACATGCTATACATCTTGGGTTTAGGGAGTTTGGCTCCGGGTAGGATTTCTATCACAGTAAGTGGAGCGGTCGGGTGGAAGCTCATCAGATGCTTTTTCGCTAAAAACCTCAGCCAAGTCCTTATATTCTTTGGGTATGCCCTGGGTTGGCATAGTGTAAGCAGGCATTGCTGTACCTAGGTGCTCTGCCCCCTCAGTTTCTTTGTCTGGTTTCTCAGCAAAAGTCACGTGCATCTGCACTCTTTTTCTTTAGAAAAAGTTTTTTATTGTTTTAATTGAACAATACATACACACACACACACACACACACACATATATATCTATATATCTATATCTATATATATCTATATCTATCTATCTATCTATCTATCTATCTATCTATCTATCTATATATATATATATATATATATATATATATATATATATATATATGAATCATCTTTCATTGCATCTTGAAGGAAGCATGTTGATTGGTTAGAAATAGCTTTTGTGCATTTCAACCACAATCATTACATATACTTCCTTCATATTGACTTGTACAATTTACATCTGAAATCTTCATATATTTTCTACTATCAATGTATCACAATTCTCATTCAATTAAAATTATTTAAATGTGCTTTTTATCCGAAACCCTTTGTATTAAAAAAAAACCCATAACTACCTACTGGCATTTATTAGCAATTTCAATAAACCTTTTGTAATATTATACTTTATGACATATTCTAACAAAGAAATCAATTAATAAAATATCTAAGCATTCCCCCCGCTACTGCCAGCACATGTAGATCCCATTAAACATTATCCATTAACATTTCCTTGTTGTTATTGTATTTAATTAAAGTTTATTTGCTATATATCACATCTCCATTCATCAGATCCAAGAAAAATTTCATTTTTATACATAATCTAAACAAAAATTTGTTAGATACATTCATAAAATTTTTCCCCAGTTCCCAATTTGCTATTTATATCCAAGATGTTTTTACTAGTTAGAGTTATTATATCATTGTTATTATCATAATGAGTTACTTGTTAATGAAAAAAACACATTTAAAAACGATCTAAAGGAATCTAAAAAGTACTAGAATTCCTAGCTATTAGTCACCAAAAATTAATTAAGCTTTTTTTCCTCCATCAACAGTTCATTTATCAGCCTGTGTCTTTCCAGTAGGAAAACAGTCTTATTTCTTTTGTCAGTTGTTGCCTCAGTCCTCTTGTAAATTCTTTCGTAAGATTTTTATAAACTTCTCTCAGAACCTTTTTGCTTAAAAGATCTCTCAGATAGTCTTGTTGCCCTTGAATTGGTATTAAAATTAACATATCTTTAGTTGTTAAACATATTTCTAAAATGGTTTCTCTTCTTGACTCCATCATCATCAATTCCCCCCCCCCCAATATCTTGAATAAGGGGATAGAGCTCCAGGATATCGGATTCACTTTTACATATTTCCTTCTTTGGACTTTCACCCATGTTTATTCCATCAGTTAGATCATCTATTGTCTTAGTTTGGTCTTCTCCATCTTCATTCATTTCTTTAATTTTGGAGTCTCCATCATCTTTTGCTGTAGAAGACAATAGCCTATCCAACTTCTTGTCAAATCTCTCAAATCCTTCCAATATCTTTTGAATTCCAGCCAAAAAATCTTGAAAATGTAGGGTTCCCTCATCTGAAAATTGATACATGATTCCAGAAAATAAGAAAAGGAGAAAAAAGAAGGGGAGCTCTAATATCTACTGCCACTTTAGCCTTTAAAATCTCTTTTTTGTGTATAATGTTGTTTTAAATTGAATTAACCACAAGTTCTTTCACATTTCTCAACAAGGAAGGGATCTATCTTCCTCTTTCCTTTTCTTTCCCTTGTCAAGAGTGTTTCAAAAAGACACCTGTAAAAACAACCATGCCCTTGAAAGTTTTACAGTTACAGTGTCAGTAAGATCAAAAACAGAAAGAACAAAGGATGCAATGTTTTTTTAAAAAACTCAAGTTCTGGCTTCCAAATGGCAGATTCGATTTTACTCCCATTTGTCTCAGTTTTGTAAAAAACAAAAATCTTTAAATGTCTTTAATGGGAATCAATAAGAAGTAATAAAAATTATTAGGATAAAAGAAATTTTAGTTCAAGCCAATAAGTAAGGCAGGTAAAAATAGGAAGACAAAAAAAACAGTTCGTTCACTTGCAAAGAGAAACAGCAAACGTTTCAATCACTTCAATCCACAAAACATCGTTGCAAAGAAGAAAAAGGAAAAAAACTTTCTAAGGCAGTCCATTAAAGATAAATTGTGCCACTTTGTTCTCTGCTTAAAGGACTAATTTATCTTTAAACATAAGAATTCCTTTGGGCAATCATTCTCAAAGAAAAAATCTCACCAGATGGACTCACTTTCACTGCCTTCTTTCCAGAGCCATCTCCGACTTTGTCAGCACAGGGCTGTTTATCGCTAACTTGGAGAGCTTCCCTTGGGTCAATCAGTGACTTTGCGATGTCCCTGAGACCAGCAAGGCTTTGTCTCCCTGTCATCGTCTCTACAGGATGGCTTCGGTTCGTGGGAACCATGTAGCAATAAAAGAATCAACGGCGGTCTTGGACAATCGAGACCACACATTGTCTTGTTGCGACATTGGCTCAAATCCTGTGCATCTGCACTCTTATGGTGCCTTGCTTCCAATTAATTTTGGGGTTCCATTTTTTCAGCCATGCAAGACCCAGAATTAGTGCCATTCCATGCCAGGCACCACTATAAATATAAGCATTTCCTCATGGCTTCCGATGCCTATCTGTAGGGACTCAGTGGCAAATGAAGCTGGTTCCCACCTCCTATTGACATGACATGCCAGGTCTCGGAATTCTTTGGTATACTCTGCCACTGGCCGGTGTCTCTGCTTCACAACTTTAATGGGGTCGCATGCTTTGTGGTCTACGAGGGGGTCCTGGAACCGTTGTCACAGGGCCATCATGAAATGATCAAAGTTCTGCAGTTCTGGTGCATCGGCATCATGTAACGACCATCCATCTGGCAGCAGCTCCTTCCAGGGCTAGAGTGACCACTCACACTAGGGCTCCTTGGGTTCGAAAATCACACCCATACTCTTGCATGTAGGTGAGTATGTGTGCCACAAAGAATCCCAATTTTTCCAGGTTTCCATCAAATTTTACCCCCAGGGAAGGAGTTTTCCTTTCTAACTGCAGGTTTCGGAGTTGGTTAGGAGTGGCCCCCAACCCATGCACCAACTGGGGGGGGGGTTTCTAGGTTCCTAGCTGTTGCTGCTGTGGCATCAGCTATATCAGCCAGGAGCAGAGGGGGATTAGTTCCCCTGGCGTCTTCCCCATTTGCTGCCCTTTCACCGCCTCTCTGTTGCCAGTTTGGCTCCCCCTGGATGTTGAGATTTTCCAAAATTTCCATCACCAACTGGGTTACATGCCTCTTCAGAGGATCCTCTTTCAGCGAGGCTTCATTTAGTTCCTGCTGGTCAGAGGGGGCTTCCACCCTGGTTTACGGCTACCTCGTGTAAGAGTGACTCCCCTGGTTCTCCCTTCCCAACCATCTTTCGTCCCAATTCCAATTGACCAACAGGGCTTTTGGGGGTCCTTCAAGCTCACCTCATTCTCTTCGCCAGGGTATGAGGAGTAGGTCTCTGGTTGGGGGGGGTTCCATCTCCCTCCAGCAGTCAATTCCCCCTTGTTTGCTGTTATGCTCAGACATGGTCTGCTGGGTCCCCTCGGTAGAGTAAAATGTTGTCTCTCCTGGTTGCCCACTTTGCAGAGAGATGCTGCTTTATGTAATGACTCCTCTCCTAACTTGAGAAAGTAAAGACTTTTGAAACTGATTATTTCAAAAGGAACCTTTAATCAGGCAGGATGGAAACCATTAGAGACAAAGCAGCATCTGAAAACCTTTAGGCCATGGAAATGGGATTAAACCCCTCCCCTTTGTCCGAATATAGATTCTGACCAATATACAAGTGTGAAGATGCTTCCTTAACTCTTCTGCTCTAGGAGTCAATAAAACACAAGTTCCCATGGCTATCTCTAGTTAGACATTAAAGTAATATATCCCACATGGCTATCATAAACATCCCTCCAGAGATGTTGGGACCTTCAGTCTTGTTAAGTCTATCCCCGTTAGGAGACTAGAGTTGTGCAGCAAAAGTTAATAACAAATAAGCTGCTGAATAGTCACTCACAGCCACCAAAGGTAAAACAAATAATAGCTTTACTTGCGTAACAAAAATAGGATAAATAGTCTCCAAACAGATTATAAGCAGTCTTAAAGTAAATACACAGTCTATTTACAATATGTTGAAGTTACAGTTGCTCAACTCACAATTCACCATGTAGACAGGTAACTACTATACAGACTAGCCACCATCCAATACACGGTCTTCTCTCCAAATACTAAACACATATAGTAACAGTCAGTAACGCTCTGGAAGAACAGTAGAACCAGTAGAATCAGTACAACTCAGGAAACATCAGGAGCATCAGGGAACATCAAGGAGAACTCCATACCAGTTCCTACTTCCTTATATGGCTGCTTAAAGCAATAGCATCCAGTTACCTCTCTCTTACATTTGAAGTAACAGATACATTTGTTACAATCATGGCTTATGCTTATACATATACATTGTCAAGCCAAGACTAGGGTTACATTCCTCCCAGTTACAAGTCTCCCAGTGACAGGAAACCAGTTGTAAAGTTGTAAAACTCAGTTGTTACAGATGTAGTTAATGATTTAACTCCGAGGCTCCCCTCCTCCCAATTGAATGGCAGTATCACTTTTAGGGATCTGACAGATTGCTTTAACTAGATAGCATCACTATCAGATGGGTTTGTAACTGGCTGACAAACTATACTCAATGAGTAGTTCTTATTGGACTACATGGAGGGAAGTAAGCAGTGGGGTACTACAAGGTTTCATCTTAGGTCCAGTACTCTTCAATATCTTCATAAATGACTTAGATGAGAGAATATAACTGGAACTCATCAAATTTGCAGATGATACTAAGCTAGCAGGAATAGCCAATACCCCAGAAGACAAGCTCAGGATCTAAAAAATCTTGACAGACTTGAACAATGGGCCCTATCCAACAAAATGAAATTTAATTTGGAGAAAAGCAAGGTTTTATACCTGGGCAGGGAAAATTAAATATGAGCCAAAAGTGTGTGGTGGCAGCCAAAAAACTAATGCAATCTAAGTTGCAATTAATAGAGTGATACAATCAAGGTACTAATACCACTCCATAAAGCCTTAGTAAGACCACATCTAGAATATTGCATCCAGTTTTGGTCATCACGCTATAAAAAGATGTTGAGACACTAGAAAGAATGCTGAGAAGATGATGATTAGTTAACCATACAATGAATGGCTTCAGGAACTGGGCATGGCTAGTCTAGTGAAGAGGAGGACCAGGGAAGACATGATAGCAGTGTTCCAATATTTGAGGGGCTGCCACAAAGAGGGGGAAGATGAAGCTATTTTCCAAAGCACCCAAAGGCCAGACAAGGAGTAATGGATGGAAACTGAACAAGGAGAGATTCAACCTGGAAATAAGGATAAATTTTCTGATAGTGAGAGCAAACAATCAATGGACCAGCTTGCCTTCAGAAGTTGTGGTAGCTTCATCACTGGAAGTTTTCAAGAAGAGGCTGGACTTCCATCTGTCAGAAATGGTCTAGGGTCTCCTGTTTGGGCAGGGGGTTGGACTAGATGACCTACAAGGTCCATTCCAACTCTCTTAATCTGTAAGCATAACATAACTGAGCTGGTGTATGTAGCCACCAGGCCTGCTGTGTTACCTGTGTCAATTCAGGTAAATGAAGAACTGGAAGAAAAAAAAATGTTGTTACAGTAATAATGTGCTACATAATTAGTAACTGATATAGTTATCCATTGTGCTGATAGCATTCCTGACCTCAAAACCCCATTTTAGAATTGCTGACAGATGCTGAGTGGGCGCATGGCATAAAGCAAAAACTACTTGTAGATAAATTAACTTAATAGCATACTGGGACCAGTCCTATCCTATTAAAAAAAAAGCATAGGTTTAGCCTGAATTTGACACATACCTTTATCTTGATTCTGTTTATCTGGAATATATCCCATTACATAAAAAGACATATACATATACAGACTGATATACATGGCTTTACATTATATATATATATGGAATGGAAGTGTGACCTTCCTCCCATATTTGGGCATACCAGGGGTTGTGACTTTAAATATATAAATAAAACAAACATACATATAACATAAAAATATCATCAATTACATATGTGTTTAGCATGTTGTTTGGTCACAAACATTAGTGCATCACCACTTTCAATTGTGTATGAAATCAGTGATTATCAACCCAATATACATGACATTGTTATCATTGTAAAACTCATATATTCAGTTTACCCTTATAATTCCTTCATTTTAGACATGTATTCTAAGAATTAAATTCATATGTATGCCAACTATCTGTTACATCATTATTAATCTATTTAATAGTAACATATTTTTATAGTATCACCTGTCTTATTCTGGTATTTCTTGCAGTATATAAAAAAAGGTTCACCAACATTTTATATTTGTGTATCATTACTTTCAATTGTGTGTAAAATCATAAAATATCTATCAAATGTATATAAATACATCTTTATCATTGTGTCTCATATATTCAACTACAATTATTATTTCTTCATTTTAAACAAGATATCCTAAATATTCAATTCATATATATATAAGATTTTTACAACCCCTGGTAAGCCCCAATTATGGGAGGAAGCTAACTGCTTCCATCATCTGTCAATCGGCTCGTCACAAGAGTCCATCACGATAGAAACCCAATATTTTTTACTGTTGCCTTTGTTATATTTGTGTTTTGTTTTGTTTTATTTGTGCTGATAAGCGTCTCCCTTTATTTATTTATCAGCACAAATTAAAAAAAAACCATATATATATGTATGTATGTATGTATGTATGTATGTATGTATGTCTTTTATGGTATTTCCTATCACATTCTATTATTACAATTCAAGATTGTGATAATTGTATCCATTGATAGAACAAGTCCCTGATCTTATAAAATTGTTCATCTTCTTGTTCTCTAATTTCAAATGTCAATTTACTCATTTCAGCACATTCTATTGTTTTTCAAATAACTTCCTCTTGTATTGGTATTTTCTCATTTTTCCAAAATTTTTTGCAAATACAATTCTAGCTGCCGTTAAAATATTTACGATCAAGTATTTCAAGTCTTTATTGTATGTATCTGGTATAATACCCAATAAAAAAGTCTCTGGTTTAAAGTCTATGCGTTTCTGTGTCATTTTCTCCAACCACATGCGGATTTTAGTCCAATACCTTTTAGCTTCTATGCAAGTCCACCACGTGTGGTAATATGATCCTGGTGTCTGATGACATTTCCAAACTTTTCCAATTTATTCTTGGACAGTCTTGCTATTCTCATTGCGGGTAGGTGCCACCTGTAAAACATCTTATACAAATTTTCCTTATAAGCTGTTGACATTGTCATTTTATAATTTTGAGACCACAATTTCTCTCATTTCTCTAGTTCAATCCCAAGTCCAAATTTTTCCCCCCAAGCTATCAACTTTTTCTTCTTTTAGCTTAACTTTTAGTAAATATCCATATAGTTTTTTAATTACTTTTTCATCTGTATCTGTCAAAATTTTATCTAACTCAGTCTTTTTATCATAGAAACTTTCCATTTTGCAGACTTTGTCATATGTAGATTGTATTTGGACATATGAAAATCAATTCATTTCTATTCCTTCCTGTTTCAGCTCTTGCATAGATTTGAGTTTATCTGCATTCAATATTTCACCATATCTAACTGTTTTTTCCTTTTTGTATATTATTGGATATGAAAATGCTTCAATAGTTGATAGCCAGACTGGTATTTTTAGGTAATATTGCTTTTTAATCTTCTCCCAATTCAATAACAAAGCCTCCCTTAAGTAATGTCTTCTAAAATAACCCTGTGTTTTGGTTCCTTTATACCATAAAAAAGCATGCCACCTTCTAAAGTCAATAGTCTGGAATTTCTTAGTGTTATCCACTCCTTAACCCATATCAAACTTGTTGCCTGGTGATATAATTCCCAATTGGGTAGGCCCATGCCTTCTCTTATTCTAGCATCTTGTAACGACTTTAATTTTATTGCTTTTTTCCTCTGCCAAATGAACTTCAATACTATTTTATTTAATTCATCAAAGTAATTTTTCCCTAGTCTAATTGGAATTGTCTGGAACAGATATAAAATTCTAGGTAAAATGTTCATTTTGATTGTCATTGATAGTTGCAGATTTTCCCATTTCGTTAAATCAGACGCTATCTGTTGCTTAAGTTTATGATAATTGTTCTCTTTAAGCATGCTACACCTTGCAGTTAAATATATACCCAAATATTTAACCTTGTTTGTTACTTGGATCTCCAATGCTTCTGCCAATTCTTCCTTTTGTCTCGATGATATATTCTTTGTCAAAATTTTCATTTTATCTTTATTTATTTTCAAGCCAGCTACTTTCCCATATTCCTCTATTCTCTCAATCAATTTAGCTGCTGTTTCAAATGGATCCTCGAGAATAAAAACCAAATTGTCTACAAATGCTTGTAGTTTATATGCTTCTTTTTTGTATTTCATTCCTTTTATTTCGTTATCTTCTCTAATCTTTCTATTTAATACTTGTTTTTAAAATTTGTTGTTCATGGTGTGCCTTATACTCCAATGTATTCAAAATTATTCTCATATTATCTTTAATTTGTAAAAATCCATTGTGGTCGGGATGAATATTTTAAATATTTTTAAGTCTTTCTGCTAGTATCTGAATTCAGCAAGGAGATGGGTCTATAGTTCTTAATCTGTGATAGATCAGCCTCCTCTTTGGGTAGGAGAGAAATATATGCCTCTGACCATGATTTGGGTATCCTACTCTCTGACATGAACTTTCAACTGGTGGAAAACCCAGGAAGCATTCAGATTCGGGTTTTCCACAGACGTGCCAACATGTCTTTCTTAATAAATTGGAAGTTTGAGTGAAGTTCTGCCTTGGAGTCTGATTTAATTTTGGATGATATTTGGAACATTGACATTAACCTGAATCTCTTTTAAAATAAATCACCAGAAACCCCAGCACGGGGTGCTGGCAAGGGATGCTGACTCCCAACACTAACCTGACTTGATCAGTGTAAAATATCAGTAAAGCTGAAGATAGAGCCTTTGAGAAAAGAAGCCAATGATGAGATGCTTCTCTGTGAATCTTCCAAAGTGCAAAGGAATTTGTGTGGGAAGAAATTGGAAGATTTATAGCATCTTGGAACATGCAGCCAGAGGGGCTGGAAAGGCTAATTCCACACACACATGACAAGATGATTGGAGTCTCCCAGACCAACTTGTGCAGCCAAATGTGAGTTCATGCTCCCCCTCCTTCCCCAGCCAAGGTTTGGCAAAAAACTGGAGTGGATATTTTGACTCCTTCCATTCAGAGATAAATGAAATGACCCATTATCCTGCAACTGAGTTGAAGAGAGATTTCCTATCAAAATGGGGAATTCAAACCAGCCAGCAGGAAGGGGTTTGACCAACATCTCTTCCTAATCAGCCATTGCTGATTTGGCTGCAGCCTGTGAATCAAGCACCACCAGATTGGGCTTTCTTCCCAGGTCATAGATGGGAGAGATGCCAGTGGGCACTACTCTCTCTCAGCAGATGGCACCATGGCAGATAACTGGGCAGTGGCCAACACAGAGATTGACCCCATTGAGTCCAGTCTCACCTGCAATGCCTCAACAGGTTCTTACCTGGTCGTTAACAGCAGGGAGGTGACACGGGGCTGGATCCAGGCAGTTGTTACCGCCTCTCTTCGGGAGGGGGTCTTTCCCCCCGCACTTAAAGCGGTGGTGGTGAGACCCCTCCTGAAGAAACCATCTCTGGATCCAGCCGTCCTTAACAATTACCGTCCAGTCTCCAACCTCCCCTTTGTGGGGAAGGTTGTTGAGAAGGTGGTGGCCTTTCAGCTCCAGCAGGCCTTAGAGGAAGCTAGCTATCTCGACCCATTCCAGTCCGGCTTCAGGCCTGGCTACAGCACAGAAACCGCTTTGGTCGCATTGACCGATGACCTCTGGAGAGCCAGGGATGGAGGCTATGACTCCATCCTGGTTCTCCTTGACCTCTCAGCGGCTTTCGATACCATCGACCATGGTATCCTTCTGCGACGACTGCAAGAGGTGGGGGTGGGAGGCACTGTTTTGCAGTGGTTCTCCTCTTACCTCTCGGACAGGTCACAGTCGGTGTTAGTTGGAGGGCAGAGATCGAACCCTAGGCCCCTAACATATGGGGTGCCGCAGGGTTCGGTCCTGTCTCCCCTACTTTTCAACATTTACATGAAACCGCTGGGCGAGATCATTCGGCGGCACGGGATAAAATACCACCAGTATGCGGACGATACCCAGCTGTATCTGTCCGCCCCGTGCCAACTCAATGAAGCGGTGGACGTGATGAACCAGGGACTTGAAGCTGTTAGGGACTGGATGAGGGCTAACAAACTCGTGCTCAACCCGGATAAGACCGAGTGGCTGTTGTGTTTTCCTCCCGCCAATTTGGCAAGTATTCCATCGCTCAGGCTGGGGGGTCAAACATTACACCCCTCAGACAGGGTCCGCAACTTGGGAGTCCTCCTGGACCCACAGCTGACTTTCGAACACCATTTGTCAGCTGTGACCAGGGGAGCATTTGCCCAGGTTCGCCTGGTGCACCAGTTGCACCCCTACCTGAACCGGGAGGCTCTCACAACAGTCACTCGTGCCCTTGTGACCTCTAGGCTGGAGTACTGCAATGTGCTCTACATGGGGCTGCCCTTGAGGAGTATTTGGCGACTTCAGCTAGTCCAGAATGCGGCCGCGCGAGCGATTGTGGGTGCACCTCACTTCACCCACGTAACACCTATCCTCCACGAGCTGCACTGGCTACCTGTCGATCTCCGGATACGCTTCAAGGTGCTACTTGCCACCCATAAAGCCCTCCATGGTAGTGGATCTGGGTACTTGAGAGACCGCCTACTGCCGATTACCTCCACATGACCTATTAGATCTCATCGATTAGGCCTCCTCCGAGTTCCATCCGCTGGCCAATGCCGACTGGCAACCACGCGGAGGAGACCCTTCTCGGTGGTAGCTCCGACTCAATGGAACGATCTCCCCGTGGAGCTTCGTACCCTCACCACCCTCCAGACCTTCCGCACAGCCCTTAGAATCTGGCTATCCCGTCAGGCCTGGGGCTAAAGATTGTAACCCGCCCGAATGGTATGAGTGTTGTGTTTTTAATTATGTATTGTCTTATATGTAAAAGTCTGTTTTTCCCCCCTTCCTTTGGATTGTGAGCCGCCCTGAGTCCCCCCAGGGAAAAGGGCGGCATATAAATAAACCTTCAATTCAATTCAATTCAATACCCCACCTTCCTACAGAGAAAGGTCCTCAACAATGGAAGAAGGAATGAATGAGGGGGAAGCTGCAGGATGGATGACAGAACAATGTGATGAGGCGGTTCCTAAGTTTAGAGATGGGTTCCATCCCTTGGGGGGGGGGGCAATAAAATACCACAATTGCTGTCAACTCGGCCACAGAGCATCAGAGTGCCTGGCTCCAGCCCCAATGCCACAAACATGTACACTAACTGCCACGGTAGTAAAGAGAAGGCCCCAGATGCTACCAGAAAAGAGTCATCTGGGCCAACAACCTCAGAAAGAGGATCCCCAACCTAGAGTGCTGAAGAGCCCTACCAATGGGGAGGCCTCGGAGGAGAAAAATGCTGAAGATGACCCAATGGTGAGTGCATCCATCCTTTTGCCTTCCAAGCTAAGCTCCAAGTACCCGAAATGGGGGTGGAAGGGGAAGTTGAAGCAGTCGTGGACACGGGCTGCACTTGATGCTTAATCAGCATGTTGATTGTAGACCTCTAGCTTGTCCCATTTGGGTTGAGCAGATAGATGGTATGCTAATTGGAGGGGCCCCAGCCATGCTAATGACTGAAGTGGTAAAGTTAGAAGTGGGCCGCCACTATGAGCTTCTCAGATTCATTGTGGCTCCAGAGATGGCGGAATATATTATCTTGGGGATTGCATGGCTTGACAAGTGGAAGCCTATGATAAGGTGGGAAGATGGCAGTACGAAATTGATGATCACGTTTCAGGCGCTACCACTGGTGGAGCCAAAGGGCCACCCACGGATGATTGAACCCAAAAGCCCAGAACCTGCAGCACCTGCAGCAGAGACAAAACCCCTAGGTATCCAACAAGTACCCAAAAAAACTTGTTGGTGGATGTTTTGTCGAGAAAGCCGCAGTATGACAGTGAGAAGGGAGAAGTTGTTCATCCCATCCTTTCTTCCTCCCACCAAAAGGCAGCCCAAGTCACCAACTGAAGCAAGGATAAACTGATGACAGTGATGAAATCGGCATTCCCAAGAGACCAGTGGCTCAACAATAACCAGGATATCCTAATGATGGATTAGCCTGGAAGGAGTCCAAACTGTACGTCCCCATGGGGTTGAGGCTGAAAGTTCTACAGCGAAGCCATGAGGCGGAACTAAGGGGCCTCTTTGGATTCCCAACAACGCTCCACCTCACCAGGTGTTAATTTTTGTGGCCAAGATGAAATTGGCAGTGGAACATTGGACCATGTGATGGACTTGTGGATGTGGGGGCAAGATCATGAACTTTCAACTGGGTGGAAAATCCAAGAAGCTTTCAGATTTGGGTTTTCCACAGATGTGCCAGCATGTCTCTCTTAATACATTGGAACTTAGAGCAATACTTTGCCTTGTACTCTGATTTAATTTTGGATGATATTTGGAACACTGACAGAGTGTTTCTGTAAGGGTTTTGAGATGTGGGGAGGCAAGTTTTTACATTGTTGATGCAAGGGAAGAGGCACTGATAGAGGCAGTAGAAAAGGATCCCCAAAATTGTGAGCATAATGACTTCCTAAAATAAGGTTTTTAACCACTGTAGTTCAGGTATCCAAGACAGGAGGCCAGACAGACTGAACGGAAATTTTCCTTCTGTTAGTTTTTTATTTGTTTTCTATGAGCTGTGATTCATCGGAGCAACATAATCCTTTGAATTCCTCATACGTGCAATCACTAGAGGCAAGGGAGGCGGGGACTCACCAGTCTCCTGAGGGAAAGGAAAGAGTTTTAAATAATTTTTAAAAAATAATTAAAGCCAGGATAGTTGCTGCCAGATTTCAAGTCACAGTGGCTTGGTGTCTGCTCTCAGTGTTAACTAGGAGGAGACCAGAGAACTCGGGGCCTCCTTTGCATAAGGAATTTTTCGCCTTTTAAAAGTTAAGAAGAAGTTAAAAAGCAAAAAATTTAATATGCAAAAGAGGCACTGATTCTCCCGCCTCCTGATCTGGGAGCAGTGAATCATGTCTTGCACTTGAGCGACTGCACAAGTGCAAGGGTGATTCTGGAGAGGTTTTTCTTTGGTCACCAGCCACCATTTCTTCAGCAGCAATTTCTTCTCTGCCCAGCATTTTCTACTGGGCGGCTTGCCCCAGCCTGCAGCCAGCCCAGCACCGAGCGGGGAGGACAAGGAGGAGGAGAAGAGCGGTGAGTCTTTGTGGCTGGCTGGGCAGGGACTCACTGCTCTTCTCCTCCCAGCCAGCCAGCCAGCCACCCCCGCCCGACCTGCTCCCTGCCTGGCCGGCCAGCCAGCACAAGGATTCACCGCTCTTCTCCTCCCAGCCAGCCAGCCAGCCCACCCACCCCCGCCCGACCTGCTCCCGCGAATGTCAGCGGCGGCAGAGCGCAGCAGTGGCGAGAAGCAACACCCCTGCCGCTATGTCCGACAGGCATCTCGCGTTTATGTCCATCATAAACGTGAGATGCCTGTCGGACACAGCGGCGGGGACATTGCTTCTTGCCGCTGCTGCACTCTTGCCTCACCAACGGTAACCCTCACCGCACGTCATTGCCTCATAGCCATGATTGTGTCACAGTAGCAGATAATCAATGGCTGTGCAATTCTCAAGGATTGCTTCTCTTATTTGCCTCAGCTCATGATTTAGTGCAGGGGTGTCAAACTCAATTTCATTGAGGGTTGCGTTTGACCTCGGGGGGGATGTGGTGGGCATGGCCAGGGTGGCCATGACCAGCTCAATGTCACTTGTGTCAGAGTGCCTATGGTGGCCTGAGTGGTATGCCAGCAAAAATGGGTTCCTGACCTCCGTTTTTGGCTATGACAGCCTCCTGCAACCCTCTGCTAGTGAAAATGGAGCTCCATTTTTTCCTGGCAGAGGCAATGCAGGCCTTTGCTGTTTCCAGGGTCACCAGATCTAAGCGGTTTCCCTGCAGGCAAGGTCTAAGTACCCCATGGGATGGATCTGGCCCCTGGGCTTTGAGTTTGACACCCCTGATTTAGTGCATCCAGTGCTTGAGAGGTCAAGTTAAGGCTTTTAACCAACATGCATGCTAGGCTATTAATGTTCCTAGAGTTTCTAACCACAAATCCTGTGACCCCAAGCATGAAGTTGCCAATGCTACATAATCAGTTTTGCTATATAGTCATTGGGCACATACAATTTATTGCCTTTCCATGCGACCCTGTCCTGGTGAGTGAGCAAGGTTCGGTGCTCCAGGAACCAAGGGTCCATTAGTAGTTCGTGTGAAGTTCCCAGAAGATGACCTAATTAATTTAGAGCCTCGAGACAAAGTTCAAAAGAAATCCATTCATTTATTAGGATCAACATTCTGGCATGTACTCCTGAAGAGCCAAAACTGCTTCTGTGTAATTGCATTTGAACTTTACCCCCTATCTCCTCCCTTCTGTCATGCATCATAGATCATATTCACGAACTATGTTGTAGAAATATGATCCAACTCTGGTTGAAAGTATGGATGGAATCCTCCCTCAAATGCCAACCTGATAATAGGAGCCGAGTTGGCACAGTGGTTAGGGTGCAGTACTGCAGGCCACTTCAGCTGACTGTTATCTGCAGTTCAGCGGTTCTAATCTCATCGGCTCAAGGTTGACTCAGCCTTCCATCTTTCTGAGGTGGGTGAAATGAGGACCCAGACTGTGGGGGTGATATGCTGACTCTGTAAACCGCTTAGAGAGGACTGAAAGCCCTATGAAGCGGTATATAAGTCTAACTGCTATTGCTATTGCTAATAGTCATGGCAACGCTTTACAAGTTGACATCTGACTCCCCTCACTTCCCGAAAGTTACCTGTGTAAAACAAAGCAATTTGAGTACAGGTGTACAACTTAGGGATGCGTTCCTCCCCGGGCTTGCCTGGATTTTCTGCATGGAATTTTGCTATAAGTCAATCAGCCTGGATATTCCTACTTTTTACCCAAGATTCCTCTGATAAGTGGTAGCCCTTTCACTTGATTAAATTAGGTTTAAATTAGGTTTATTGGGATTTATATGCCGCCCTTTTCCCTGAGGGGACTCAGGGCGGCTTACAACCACAGGGGAGGGGAAGTGCAAGGTCAAAACAAACACTTTGTGAACAAAAGAAAAATAATAAAACACAACTTTCATTCAGCAATCAAACACTCGGGCGGGTAATTGGAAGCCTATCCCCAGGCCTGCTGGGAGAGCCAGATCTTGAGGGCTGCGCGGAAGGTCTGGATCGTGGTGAGGGTGCGGATCTCCATGGGGAGCTCGTTCCATAGGGTCGGGGCAGATTAAGTATTGGAGTTGTCTCCTGTACCACCTTGAATGAAGGATTCATTGAACTTTATAATGGGTTTGGCCCCCTATGACCACAGGGCCCAGGGGCTCCTGGTATAGTGATCTCAGAGTGGATCTGATCATGGGTTTTAAGAGGCTACTATGAAACGCTGGGTGTATCTTCCCCAGCAATTGAGGCAGTTTCAATTGCACTGTGACTGGGTTGATAATCTTTACTATTGGAAATGGTCCCATAAAGTTTGGCCCCAGTTTCTTGCTAGGCAATTTTAATCTAAAATATTTTGTGGAGAGGTAAACCTTCTTTCCCACCCGGAATGGCTGTTACGGAGCCCGGTGTTTATCTGCCTGTTTTTTTATAAGTTTGTGCCGCTTTAGCCAGTGCTTTTTTGACATTTTCCCAGGTTGCTTTCAGCATTGACATCCAATCAACCAAGCTGACTGAGGAGGGGGGAATCCCTTGGATACTCAAGCATTGGGACAAAGTCCATACCGCTCACTATTTTGAACAGCATCAGTCCTGTGCTACTGTGAACAGCATTATTGTACGTGACCTCAGCAAAAGATAAAAGGTCTGCCCAATTGGATTGCTGATAGTTCACGTAGCACCTCAGATACTGCTCTACCATGGAGTTCAGTCTTTCTGCTGCCCCATTGGTCCCAGATGAAAAACTGAACTAAGACCCTGAGATGACCAAATGGACCACAGGAACTCCCTCCAGAATTTAGCCGTGAACTGGACCCCTCTGTCTGAAATAATTCTTTGAGGTACTCCATGCAGTCGGTAGATATTTATCCAGCTTGTAAGCAGAGGGTAGTCCGCTGCAGGGTATGAAGTGTGCCTGTTTGGAGAACAGGCCTATTACAATCCAAATCACAGTGTTTCCCCCACTTTTTGGCAACTCTATTGCGATCTGCTCCCATGGCCTTGTTGGCTCTGCTACTGTTTGCAGCAGTCCGGGGTTTTTTCCCAGTCATCTCTTCATTGTGGTGCAGATGGCACAGATGGTGCAACTTTTCACGTAACTATCCATATCTTTCTTTATCCCAGGCCACCAGAATTTCCTTTGGGCTAAGTATAAAGTCTTTAGGAACCCAAAGTGGCCTGCCGGTTTGGCATCATGGTTCCTCTGGAGAATTAAGGTGTGTAGGGGTTCTGGGGACGTAGAGTTTTGTCCCCTTCCATGCAAGGTCATGTTGTCAAGATGTGTTGGTTGTTTTGGAACTAGGGGTCTGTTAACAGTTCGGTTTTTAGCCTTGTGGTTACATCGCTTACGAGTTGGTTTTGCCGGTCACAGTGTTGCCACCTGATGGTGACTTGAGCAGTTGTTTGAGTAGATGGAATGATGGTGTCCACTACATGCTCTTGTTTGCATTTGTACTGAGACATACGGGAGAGGGCATCAGTTAGAAAGTTTCTCCCTCCTGGAATGTGCTTTAACATTAAATCAAAACGATTGAAATATTGAACCCATCAGACTTGTTTGGGTGATAGTTTCCATGGGGTCCTAAGTGCCTCCAGATTTTTGTGGTCAGTCCAGACTTTGAACGGTTTCTGGCCCCCTTTCAACAGGTGTTTCCCATATCACTGCGAAAGCCTCCTTTTCCCATGTGGCCCATCATCTTTCTGTGTCTGTGAGCTTGCAGGAGGTGTAGGCACAGGGTTGTAAGTTTCCTTGGTTGTTTCTTTGGAATAGCACTGCTCCCACTGCCATGTCACTGGCATCTGCCTGGATCACGAAGGGTTGCTCGGGGTCAGGATGCTTCAGCACAGGCTCCTTTGCAAACATTTCTTTTAGAGTTTCGAACGCCTCTTGGCAGGTTAGATCCCACTATAGGGGTTGTCCCTGATGAGGTTTTGTTCCTGGATTCCCTGTCTTCAAGAGGTGTGTTAGGGGTTTGGCAATTTTTGCAAAGGAGGGGATAAATTGCCTGTAAAGGTTCACAAACCCTAGGACGATTTGTAGCTGTCTGCGGGTGCGAGGGGGTTGCCAGCCTAAGACAGTTTGTACTTTGGCTGGGTCCATCTCTATTCCATCATTTGACACTTGGTAACTCAGGTAGTCTAACCGTGCATGGTGGAATTCACATTTTGATACCTTGACATACCGGTTGGCTGCCAGAAGTTTTTCGAGTACTTGGCGGATCAGGGGTACATGGTCATCCATGGTCTCAGTGTAGATAAGAATGTCATGTAGGTAGACAAGGACCCCCTTGTAGAGCTGCTTGTGCAGCACCTCATTTATTAACTGCATGAATACCGCTGGGGCCTCCTGCTGTCCGAAAGGCATCATTTTGAATTGAAAGCTCCCTAGGGGGCAATTGAATGCTGTTTTCCACTCATCTCCCTCTCTGATACGTACTCAATAGTATGCTTCTCTAAGGTCTAGTTTGATGAAGACTTTTCCTTTGGCTAGATGAGATAGCAGGTCCTTCATGAGGGGGAAGCGGTATAGGTTCTTTATGCACACCCATTTATCCCTCGAAAGTCCACACACAATCTCATAGTTCCATCTTTTTTCTCCTTCAAGAGGACTGGTGACACGACCTGTGGCTTGGCTGGCTCAATGAACCCCCTTGCTAGGTTTTTGTCTATATATTTGTGCATCTCTTGCATTTCCTGGGGCATCATGGTGTACATTTTGGGTTTGGGTAGTTTTGCCCCAGGGATCATTTTGATGTCACAGTCTGTCTCATGGTGAGTAGGCAGAACATTGCACTCGGCCTCACTGAGTCCTGATATTCCATCGGAAACAGTTCAGCCTTTGGGGTTTTGTCAGATGTGGTTGCCAGTTGTTCTGGTGGGCTCTTTGGGGGAGGTTCCTGTGTGGGTGGTGTTTCTGCTAGCTGGTGTGGGAGGGGTTGGGGGCCTATTGATATCCTAAGTCTGCGGGTACCCCCTTTCCACCAGATGGTTGGTCCCCACTTGTCTAGCCAGGAAAGTCCCAGTATGACTGCGTCTGTCATTTTGGGGGCTATTATGAATGAATTACTTCCCAGTGATCTGCTAGCTCTAACCTCACTGGTTCAGTCAGGTGGGTGGCATAGGCTCCTCCCATTAGGGACCCATCAACCTGCTCGAACCAGATTGGGTGGGAAAGTCTTTTTGCTCTGATCCCCAGTTTCAGGACTGTGGTTATGTTGATGAAGCACCTTATGCTGTCTGAGTCTATTAGGGCTTGAAAATCCTCGTGGTTTCCTGTTTTTGGGGCTGTGAGGCATATTGGAAAAAGGAAAGGGTGAATTGGTTCACTCAATATTGGGTCATTTTCTCCCTCATCCTCGCTGTCATATGACTCGGGCGACTGGTTGTCGTTGCCTGGGGTTCCACCACTTTCGACTGAGGGGAAAGCGGCCTCTGCAGCCTGGAGGGCTTTCCCAGACATTTTGGTGGTCCGTTTGGGGCCTCGTTCTGGTCGTGTCCTGGGCGGTGGGTCTGGCTTTGGTTTTGGGGCTGTGGTTGGGCATGCAGCTGCCATGTGGCCCATCCCCCCACATCGGTAGCATTTCAGCGGACTTTGAGAGAGGACTGGTCTCAGTGCATGCTGTGTGGTTTCCCGTCAGCTGGATGATTTCAGGTCAGGTTGACGTCTCTCTTTTGTGTTGCTTTTTCACCAGCAGCAGCTCTGGTAATGAGGGTAGCCTTCCTATGACTCTCCGGAATTCACGGATGTGCTCTTTGATGGGTGCCCCCTCTGCTTTAGGTTGCTGAGTTCCTCTTCTGCATATGGGTCTCCTCCACCTCCTCAAATCTGGCCTCTAGCAGTTGCAGGAAGTCATCTATGTCTTGCAGTTGGGGGCTCTCCTCTTGTGGGGGGCTGCTAACCATTCCCTTGCTTCTCCCTCTAGCCCCTCTATGATGGTATTCATAATGGCCCTGGGGGATGGGTAGAGGTGCCCATAGAGTTCTAGGTGGCTATCAGCTGAATCGAGTAATAGAGATAGCTGGTCTGAGTCCCCATCAAACTTTCCCTGAATTGGGGCGGGTCATTCAGCCCTACTCCTCCAACCTCCTGTTGGCCTCTGTATGCTTGCACCTGATATAGCTGGCCATCTTCCTCACCTCTAGTTTGGAGGGAGGGAGGGATTTGTCTGCCCTGGGCAGCCTGCCTGCTGCGTGGGAGAGGCACTGGTTGCAGTTTTGGGCTCCTTCTCCTTCTATGGGATGGAGGAGGGGGCCTTCAGTCTGCATCTCTTCCCCTCAATAGGATCAGAAGTCCCTCCCCTCTCTTATGGGTGGCATGATGGCCCCTCATCAGCAAGGGTGGTCCAGTCAAGAACATCCCTCTGTTGCTCTATTGCACTCTTCAAGGATTCCATCTGGGGCTTTGGGAGCCTGGCTTGTGTCCAGTCCCACCTCCAGTCCACCCTTGCCAGCTTGCTTGAGACCCTTCCCTTATCTGGGGACTTCTACTTCAACTGCCTTGGGGGCTAATTTCCACCAGTACTGATCCTTTCTTGCTTCTGCTGCTGGGAAAGGCATTATTGCTTGGCATTGCCGCTTACCTCCTGTTGCCTAATTTTCCCTCCAAGCACCCCAAATATGGGGGGAGTGCTCGGAGAGCCTGGGATTCAGGAAACCTGGAAATCTTGATAGATTTTTAAAAGTCAGTTTTGGCTCTCTGTGAAGTTCCCAGAAGATGACCTAATTAATTTACTTGCCTCGAGACAAAGTTCAATAGAAATCCATTTGTTCATTAGGATCAACATTCTGGCGTGTACTCCTGCAGAGCCAAAACTGCTTCTGCTTAATTGCGTTTGAACTTTACTCCCTAACTCCTCCTTTCTGTCATGCATCATAGATCATATTCACGAACTAGGTTGTAGAAATATGAGATCCAACTCTGGCCGAAGGTATGCATGGAATCCTCCCTCAAATGCCAACCTGATAATAGTCATGGCAACGCTTTACAAGTTGACTGTTCATTTGTAAGTGATGGGTCAATTCGTCTGCAGTTATGATAGGCTGCCAGGCTGAAATCCATGTGGCTCACTGCGGTGAAAGGGGAATGATGGAATGCGCCACCTCCTCACAGCGTCTGTTGTATTGCAGAATCCTAGACAATGTGTCTGCCAGGAAGTTTCTTCCCCCAAGGATGTACTTCAAAGTAAAATGAAAACATTGGAAGTACTGCACCCACTGCATCTGTTTCAGTGACAAACACAGTGGGGCCCGGAGTGCTTCAAGACTTTTATGGTCTGTCCACAACTCAAGTGGCACTTTACTCCTCTCCAGGAGATGGTGCCAAGTTATGAGGGGCCACCAGACAGCAAAAGCCTTTTTCTCCCAGATGGCCCATTGCCATTCGGTTTTGGTGAGTTTGCAGGAGGTGAACGCACACAGCTGTAACATGCCCTGTTTGCTCACCTGGAGAAGTACAGCAGCTACTGCCACATCACTGGCATCCACCTGGATGACAAAGGCTTGTTCAAGATCTAGATGTTTCAGTACCAGTTCTTTGTCAAACAGGGTTTTTAGGGTTTTGAATGGCCCCTGGTATTCCACAATCCAGTAAGGTCATTGACCTGGTTGGGGTTTTATCTCTGTGTGCTTTGTCTTCATCAGGTCTGTTAATGGCAGGGCCACCTTGGTGAGCAAGGGGATGAACTGTTGATAAACATTTGTGAAGCCCGGGAAACTCTGCAACTGTCTGCGTGTTGTTAATGCATGCTAGCCCACTCTGGACCCTAACCCTAACCCAAACGTCAACAACTTAACATACAGGTTGGCAGCCAACAGCTTCTTCAAGACCATCCTAGCCAGCTGGGTGTGCTCAGCCATAGTCCAGATGTAAATGTGGATATCATTGAGATACATGAGCACCCTTTAATACAGGTGCTCATGTAACACCTCATTGATCAGCTGCATAAATATAGCAGGAACCCCCTGAAAGCTGAAAGGCATCACCCAAAATTGGAAATTCCCCAAGGGGCAGTTGAAAGCTGTCACTATATTCGGGGTGCGGAGTGGGGTCAGGACTGGAATGGGTTGATCCTTCACACACACACACACAGGGTTTTCATAGGGAGGAGGTCTGGGACCTGTTCCTATCCTAAGCTTATGGTAATAACCTTCCCACCATATAGTAGGACTCCACTTGTCCAACCAGGCTAACCCCAGGATTATGGATTCTGTCGTCATAGGCACTACTATGAACTGTATCATCTCCCAATGCTGGGCCATGTCCAACCTCACCAGCTCAGTGACCTGGGTGGCCGAAACTCCTCCCAACAGGGACCCATCAACCTGCTCAAACCATACAGCCTTGGCTCATATCCCCAGGCCTGTGGCTGCTAGTTGGCTGATCAGGCACCGGGTACACTCTGAGTCTACTAGTGTCTTATACCTACCCCTTTGACCCAACTGCAGGGCTGTTATGGTCACAGGGATGAAGGGCCACATGGGTTCATTCACCATCGGATCCCTGTCTCCATTATCATCACTGTCATAGGAGGGTTGGTACTCATCTGCCGCTGTTCCCTCCCCCTCCACAGTTGGAGACGTTGGTAGCTCTACTGCCTGGTTTGCTGCCCTGGACTTCTCAGGTGTCTTCAAAGGGGTTTTCTTTACCTGACTCAGTTGAAGAGGACTTGCTTTATCCTGCAGGGTAGAGGCCGGGCATTCAGCCGCGTGAACTGTCTGGCTACACCGTAAACATTTCATGGATGGCCGGGTGATCCCCTCCTGGGACCCTGCCACAGGAATTGGGGCCACTCTACTGGTCATAAGCAGTTTCTCCCCGACCCTCCATGATTTCCAGCACCAAACTCCCCCTTGTGGTGATACTCCTGCAGTTCAGCATCTAGTTCTACAACCGCCTGGTACTAGTCACCCAGCCAGTAAGGGAGGCCCCTATAGGCACACACCTGGCATTAATTTTGGTCCAGGCCTGCCTTGAAATGATAGACTAGCAGGTGCTCAGGTCAACTCCTCACCTTACTGACGGCCCTGCAGAAGTCCCAGATGTAATCCCCTGCTGATCAGCCTCTTTGTCACAGAGCCAGGGGATGACAGTACCCATAATTCTCAGGTCTATCCCTCACAGTGCCTGGACCACATGGGTCCTTGTCAACCCATGCCACCTCCGCTGGCAACTGTTGAGCTGCCACTCCTATGGGCCACTGGGACTCATAATGCCAAACAGCACTTGGCATCCTGAAATGACTAACACCTCCTCCTGACAAACGTGGTCCATGTGAAGAATGGTGCATTGATGGGGTGTCATGCCAACCACTGCTTTCAGCTGGCCTTCTAAAGCCAGGAGCCCTGAATATTTCCTATAATACTTCAATTGTTTGGCTACCGACAGGCATGGAATAACTCCAGTTCTCATCGTCCTATATATGTCTCTCTCTCCATTGTGAGAAATGTGCCCCAGAAAGAGTGAGCAGAGGGCCAGTGGGTTGTTGTTCTTGATAGTCTCCATGGCCCAACGGGCCCAGCCACCATGTCCCAGGCCCACCCTGGCCTCTGCTTGATGCTCCTGGCTCTCCAGGGTCCCCTGCCCCATAGGCGGGCATTCCTTTGGCTGAATGTCCAATGTCAGCCCCTCTGAGGCACCAGGCACAGCTTCTACACAGTTGCCTCCAAATATAGGAATATTGTTAGAACTACTGCTCTGTGCTCCCTACCATCATATAAAGCTTTTCCCTAATTGCATCCTTGTGACTCACATTTCCCTAATCGCCCTGCCCTGCAACACCCCATCCCTGGAAGCCCATTATCTCCTCCCCTCAGTAATCTGATGCACGCATCTCTTCCTGCATGCTGCCTTATGCAGGAGAAGGCATAATCCTTCAGAAATCTTGGGCTATGCAATCAATCAGCCTCGCAGAGGCTAGGTCGGACAGCAGCTGGCAGTGGAAGAGACTCCCAAAAGGTTCAGTGGATTCCCAGTCGCTTTCTATTGCATTCCCCTCCATAATGGCAGCCCCGAGTCGCTGGAGCACCAGGGGGCTGACAATATATGTTATTGCTAGTCCTCGGATATATGCTTTTGCCTTATCCTACATATTTTGAAGTGATGTTTTTCTTTTCTATTTTCTTTGAGAAAGAATTTCATTTCTCCCCCCACCCCAATTTGTATGAAATCCTTGTCTTTTATAATATTTTGGTTCATTGTCCATCTCCGTTTCTTCTTTTGTCCCCCCCATATAACTTTTATGGGGTTGTGATCTGCCCATGTGTTTGTTGTTATGTCTACTTCTTGGATGTCTGCTCGCATTCCAGATGTCATCTACAGCATGTCTATTCTTTACCACAATTTAAGTGCATTTGAATAAAATGTGTATTGATTTGTTTTTAAGTTTAGCTCTCCCCATGCATTCTGTAAGTCTAATTCCTGTGCCATCTCAAACAATGTGTTTGGAAGTGTTCTTAACATCCACAATTGCGATAAAGTCTCCTATTAAGAATATATTTTCATAGTCCATTTCTATTATTTTTTATGTAATCTTTTGTAGAATTCTTCCAGCTTGTTGTTTGTGGCATATATTGCAGTCAAAAGTGTTTGTTCCTGGTTCATTGATATCTCCGCCATTTATATTCTTCCTTCTGCATTCATATATATTTCTTTGGGTTTTAACAATTCTCTGATGTACAGTGCTATCCCTCTCTTACTTTGGCCTGCTAGAGACAAGTACAACTTCCTGATTTTAGAGTATTCTAATAGGTTGTCATGTTGTTTTTTTGATGTGGACTTCTTGGAGACAGACTATATCCAAATTCAATCTTTGTAATTTTGTCAGGGTTTTTTTTTTTACAGGGAAGTTCAATCCATTTATATTAACAGATAGCATCTTAACTTCCTTATCCATCTTTTTACTTATATATGGGTCTTGCTCTTGTTCATTCTTCTTCTTTCTATCTGCATTTTTGTTCTTGTACCTGGACATTTCCATCCTCACTCTTTCTTCTCATTCTACAGCTTTTTCTTCTGGTTGCTGTTCATCTTGGCTTTTATTTTCTACTTCCTCTCGACTCTCCTGATCTTCATCCATCATAAAATGATGTTCAAAGAATTAATGTGCTTTGCCTAATGTGTCTATCCTAAATTTCTTATCTTGCCAGGAGATCAGAATTCCTTCAGGTATCAACCATCTGAACATCACATTGGACTTAATTGTATGGTCAAAAATTGATACTGTCTCCTCTGTTCTCTGACTCTTCTGGGTATCTGTTTTAAGATTTTGATTTCTCTCCCTTTGTACATCATGGGTTCATCTCTTGTTCTTTTATTTACTTCATCTCTCACTGTCTTTTTAGTGAACCTCATGTGTACCTTTTTCGGCAATTTGTGCCTTCTTGTGTAATTTGTGAGAATTCTGAAAATTTCATCTATGTCTCTTTGTATGTCATGCTTGTTTTTCTGTAGTACATCTGCCAGCAGATCTGCCATTCTGTAACCAATCTCAGGTAGAAAGCCACCTTTTCCATTTCGAAAAAAAAGTTTCTTCTAAGTCTCTGTTGGCCGAGGTTAATTTTTGTTTCTTCCATCTTTTTTTCTGTTTATTCAGCCCTTATTGCTACAGTTTGTATACTCTGCTCATTCTTTGTTATCGTTTGTTAGATACTGCCTATTTTATTATCCATCTTTCGAATGTCCCCTTTCATCTCCCCCCTTTCACTTCTAATCTCCTTTTGGTTTCTAGATATGATTTCCTGGCTCTTTGTCATGATTTCTTGTATCGCAAGCAACATCGCCTGCATCTTCTGTATAGAGCTTGACTTCTCCAAGCCCAACATGCTTTTTATTGATCACTGGTTAGATGGAGATGATGTTGCAGATGTGAGTGTTGACGAGGTCCTATTTTTGTCATATTTGATGTACTTGTCACCTTTAATAATCAAAAAATATTTCTCCAAAATGACATGCAATATTTTTAATATTTTTTTTCTTTCCTCCCTTTCCTCTAGAGTTTTCCCCCACTCTCCCGAGTATATCTCCTTCAACACCTTATTATTATAACAATGACAATCGACCCACCACTCAGTAGCACATATAAAATATATAGAATCATGTATGTATGTGTGTGTGTGTGTGTGTGTGTGTGTTTGTGTGTTTGTGTGTTTGTGTGTTTGTATGTATGTATGTATGTATGTATGTATGTATAACTTAGGTTAAACAATTACTATTTAATAGTTAATAATAAATAAAAGTTAGTGTTTTTATCAATTCTTTAAAATATTATTCAAAAGCCTTCAATATGTGTGTTTCCTCAATTATCTTTTTCCTTTCATGATCAGATTTATAATTCACACTAAGTTTGTCCCAGTATTATTTTGGCAATCTTAAAGTTTGTAATCCATAAAGGCCACAGACCTCAACAAATCCTTAAGGTTTCCCCAAATAATTATATAGTTATAGAATTTCCAAATTCATCTCTTCTCTTCTTTTTCAACCTTTCATTTCCAAACTTAATTAATGTTCTCTAAATGTCACAGAAATCCTTATTTAATTCTTATAGATGTTGCATCAGTCACTTTACTCTCAGACACTGTCAGGGCTGCTTCCCTTAGTAACCAAGAAAGAAACCACTCAACTCCATTTTGCAGAATTAAGAGTACTTTTACTGGTTATAAGTAGATAGTAGCTAAGCATAGGAGGATCTGAGGCAAAAGTGCGCATAATCATAGATTCCCTTCCCTTGGTAACCCCATCCCATAGTCCAATCCAATTACTCCACAGGTGTCATGTGGGAGACATCTTCGAAAATCATCATCAGGTTGGTATGCCGAACAGTTGGCCTTGGCAGGAACTCCTCTCCCTGCCACATGCGCAGTAGATGGTGAGAACAACTCCCTTCTACAGTCACTCCTGCATAGATATTTCCCATACCCAAATACCATGCCCCCCTCCCTGTTTCAATGGCAGCCAAAAAGCAAGCAGCAAAACAGAGGCTGACATCCAGCCCTCCGTCAGGAAAGGACATCACCCCTGCAGAAACAAAAAAACCAGACAAACAGACAAACAACACAACACAAGAAAAAGGGAAAAAGGGGGGAAAGGACAAAATCAATGGAAGTCATGGCTTGTCGGGGTAGGTAGAGTAGAATTTACGTAAACGTCGAGGAGTCCGCACATGGAACTTATTGACCCATTCAGTTTGGGAGGGGGGAAAATGTTTCCAGGAGACAAGATACTGAATGCGATTTCTCTGTTTCCTAGAGTCCAAAATCTCTTTAACCTCAAAATGTTGCTCTCCCTCAATGAGAAGAGGGGCAGGTGGAGCAGGTAAAGGAACACGCGAAGAAGAAGTGTGTTCTGGCTTCAGAAGGTTGACATGAAACACCGGGTAGACACGGTTAAGGTACTTAGGCAGCTCCAGGCGTACTGACACAGGGTTTATGATCTTTACAATCAGAAACAGACCGACGTATTTAGGACCCAGTTTCTTAGACTTTTGGGTGGTTTGGAGAAATTTGGTAGACAAATACACCCCATCTCCAACCTTGTAGTCTCTTGGTTTTGCTCTCTTTTTATCCGCCTGTCTCTTATGCACCCGATGAGCCGCATCCAGTGCTCGGTATGCCAAAGGCCAAATTTTGGTCATTCCACTCGGAGAGGGACAGTACTTGAGGCTTTTCTCATGGTACCTCTGGGATTGGTACAAAATCATGGCCAAACACAATTTTAAATGGGGTAAAACCCATGCTGCTGTGCACTGAGTTGTTGTAGGCTACCTCAGCATGAGGCAATAACTCCACCCAATGATCTTGCTGATAATTGATGAAACATTGAAGGTATTGTTCCAAAACTGAATTAGTCCTTTCACAAGCTCCATTAGTTTGAGGATGGTGGGTGGAGCTTAGCCCCTGGACGGAGCCAATAAACTTCAAAAATTCCTTCCAAAATAAGGAGGTAAATTGGACCCCTCTATCAGAGATGATGCAGTCAGGTACACCATGTAGACGATACACATGTGTAATGAACAATTTAGCCAAGGATTTAGCCGATGGGATTTTGGAACAAGGAACAAAATGAACCTGTTTGGAAAACAAGTCCGTAAAGACCCAAATCGCAGTATTATCTTGACTTTCTGGTAACTCAACAATGAGGTCCATAGATATTTCTTTCCAAGGCGCCTCAGGACAGGCCATGCCTTGGAGCAGACCCTGGGGTTTCCCCGGCGGTCGTTTCGCAGCAGCACATGTGGGGCAACTGGCCACATAAGACTCAATGTCCTTCTTTAATGACGGCCACCAAAATTGCCTTTTAATAACCCAAATACCATGCCCCCCTTCCCCGTTTCAATGGCAGCCAAAAAGCAAGCAGCAAAACAGAGGCTGACAGACACACTCTTTTTGCCCATAGATGGTGCTCTTACTCTCTTTAATAAAGAAGAAGCTCTTCCCAAATTCTTAATCCCAGTCACAGTCAAAAAGAAAAGGGGATAAAAGTAAGCATATTTTCTTAAAGGTTCTTACCAACTATTTGGTCTGGACTTCCTCCAACTTAGTCTCCATTTTTTTGCTGACTTCTCTCCCACCAGCATGTTTCCCAAGGAGTTTCCCTTCCAGTGGTGGGTTTCAAAATTTTTTAGAACCTCTTCTGTAGGTGTGACCTGCTTTGTGGGTGTGGCTTGCCAGCCATGTGACCAGGTGGGAGTGGCTTGCCAGCCATGCGACTGGGTGGGCGTAGCTATCTTGTAAAATGTGGCAAAACTCACTTAACAACGCTCTTGCTTAGCAACCAAAATGTTGGCTCAGAAACTCTGGCATTTGAAGCACACAAATCTTAAAGCTGTCAAGTTACAAGACCCTTGCACCCCTAACCCTTTAGAAAAAAAACCCAGGGGTGTTCAAACTTGACAGCTTTAAGACTTGTGGACTTCAACTCCCAGAATTCCTCCTCTCGCTCTTCATCTAGATGATGTGTGAACGGGGGTGGGTGGGGTGGAGGGAGCTGGAACTGGTTCTAAACAGCATTGTAGATTTAGAACTGGCAGGAACCCACCCCTGTTCCCTTCGTCCTAGTGGGAGATCATCTTTCTCTACACTGTCTTCAGAGCTTACCCTCTGCCTTTGCTAACCTCTCTGGGATCAGCAATGCCCATTAGGGGTCTCCAAGCAGGAGAAATCAGATAGGGATAGTGGAGCCCCCATTTCCCCATTCCACTCCATTGTGTGTCACCACCAGAAGCCACTGGATGTCAGGGTTCCAAATAGCATCCTCAAATAAATCAGAATCTGAGGCAAGATGTTCCACAAAACTCCAATTTATTATAAGAGTCATATTCACACATCTGGGAAAACCTGAATCTGAAAGCTTCCAGGTTTTCCCCACTTAGTTGAAAGTTCAAGACCCTGCCCCAACACCCACTAGTCCATCACATGGTCCAATCAGTCATTGCCACAAAGGATGATTCATCCCATCCACATATGTCCAGGTGCAGGGACAAGGTGACCTTGACTTTTTGAGAGGGAATGTTATTTTGGCTATGCATCTCCCAAGCTCCATACAACCCCCCCCCCTTCCTAGTTTGAATATGAGGTAGGCTTGAGGCCCTATACCACAATGGCTTTCAAGCCTGACAGGCTTCCCCTGTCTACAGAAGAGTGTGACCTGTAATGATAGTAACACAGGGGGTTAATCAGGTACCTAACTACCTCTCCCCCCCCAGGGGAGCCCTTTGGTTTATGAGGATATTTATCATGGAATGCTTACCTAGATTATCTGCATTCACATTCCAGCTTTTTACCCACGTAGCTTTTGACAAAAGGTACCCTCTCCAGTATATTAAGTATTGTAATTGACCACTATGTAATCTAGAGTGTAGAATCTTCTTCACATCATAATGGGTTTTCCCTTGCACTACTATAGGAGGAGATGGGGCCCGGGTCTGAGGTCATAACCTAGATCCCAGGGCTGATTTTAGTGGACTACAGTGAAAAACAGGTTGTATTTTCCCTAGAATGCAGGGGTGATTGAGCGTGGAATGGGACTGTCCTTGTACCCTTTGCTGTCCCTTGTTTTCCCTTAGGGTTTCACCCCCAGTCATTCACCTCTACCATTTGTCCTCCACTGAAAGGACCCTAGTTGTTCACGCTGACCAATGGGCACCAGCCTTTTCCATCCCAGATCCTTCATCATGGGCCATTGGGTGAAACACTGCTCACCCCAGGACTCAGGAGACAGTTGGCTGGTAGCCAATTGGAGGAAGGGAAGGGAGAAAGAGAGAGGGAGGTAGGGAGAAAGTGTTCTGTGTTGAGTTTCCAGTTGCCTCGGGTCTGAGCTAGAAAATCCTTTGCAAATCCTCCCCACCCGCAAAAAAATGTTGGGGAAGAGCTAGAAAATCCTTTGCATTCTCCCTCCCTGAAATGTTGGGGAAGAGCTGGAATATCCTTTGCATTCCCCCCCCTGAAATGTTGGGAAGAGCTAGAAAATCCTTTGCATCTGCCCCCAAATGTTGGGAAAGAGCTAGAAAATTCTTTGGATCCTCCCCACTTGTTTGAAAATCTTTTGGATTCTCCCCCCACTTGCTTCAAATCCCCCCCACTTGCTTGAAAACCATTTGCATTCCCCCCTCCTGAAATATGACACGACAACACAAAGGCCATAGGAAAGTTAAGCACAACCTATTTGGGGTGTGGAGGTGCAAAGCTGTTGGGGAAGATAATGATATTTGATTGAATCAAAGTTACAGAGCCAACAAACCTTCTGTCTTTTCAATGTTGTGTTGTTATGTCACATTTCAGGGGTGGGGTAATCCAAACAATTTTCAAAGTATTTGGCCCAATGGCCCATGATGAAGGTCCTGGGATGAAAGAGGCTGGTGCCCATTGGCCGGCGTGAACAGCTAGGGTCCTTTCAGCGGAGGACAAATGGTAGAGGTGAATGACTGGGGGTGAAACCCTGGTGGCAAACAAGGGGCAGCGAAGGGTACGAGGAGAACAATCCTAGACTTGATTGAGCTGGACTGTCACTGGATTGATTATTTTCACTATTGGGAGTGGGCCTAAGAAGTTAGGTCCCAATTTCTTGCTAGGTAATTTTAGTATAGCCTTTATTGTCATTGTACAAAATAAATACAACAAAATTGGCTGAAATTTGGTGAATAGAAAAACTTTGTCTCCCACTCGGAAGGGGAGCTGAAGCACCTTCAGTCTCAAGCTTGCCGGGACATACATGTTGAAGAAATCCCCACCCCAATGGAAGCGAGAGCCTTCCAACCTGCAAACAGCATTTTCTCTGAAACCCTCAGCCTGTTTCAAGTGTGGAAAAGAGCGGCACTGAGCTGCAGAATGCCATTCTCAAGCACCGGCTAGGAAACCAGAGCTCCCATTAGGGGGAAACCTACGAAACCGAGCCAACGTAGGAAGGAAATGGTCCTGAGGAGCAGGGAGATCATAGAATCTCCACCCACTTCCCTCTTTGAGGAGGACACCCCGGCCTTTCGGGAAGAGGAACCATACTCATCCGGGAGCGATCCTGAGGACGAACCACTGATAAGCAAACCAATTAAATCGCTTACCCTCCCCCTAAGACTGTTTATCCCCAACCGGGAGAGGGGGATAAAAATCTCTGCTTTAGACTTCCGGTGATGTCATTGGCTATGGCGGCAGGCTTGGAGATTGCTCTGAAGCCTAGCTGACAAACCAGGGGTCTGGCGGCATAAAGAGAGGCCATTTGCTGGTCTCAGAGGGACTCGGCGAAAACGGGGGTGCTTCTCTGCAGGCAGGGAGAGGTGCAATCTCCTCGGCAAAGCAGAGGCTTAGCCCTGATCCCAGATGTCTAAAGAGGGACGCACAGTGGCCCCAAAGCCATGACACAGCACTTTTGTTTGGTGTAGGATTTTTGGTGTGAATCTGGATGCCCTAAATTTTCTTGAACAGTAAGTTGGATTTACTATTTGGTTACTGCATCTCTGGCAGTTTTTTTTCTCTTTGATGGGACTTTTAGCGGCAGTGGTAAGCAAGAGCGATTACGACAAACAGGAGCAAATAAATTAACAATCGAAGAAGGAATAATATCATAAAGAGTTGTCGAAGGCGGCCCAGGTGGTGGAAACAGAGGAGGGAGAGTGAAGTTTTACCCTGAGGCACAGCTGGTAGATATCTGTGGACTTGCCCTGCCTACTCCCAAGATTTTTGGAGAACTTTTGTGCTGCTATAGGAGACTTAAGACTCCATTTGAGACAGTCAATATTATATCCACTGTGCGCATTGTTTTCTTTTCTTTTTTTTTCTTTTTTTTTTGGAGCTGGAGTTGGACACTTGAAAGGGGAATATTTCGAGCTGAACTTCCCTTTCTTTTTGTTCTCTTCTCTTTGAGGTTTGATTCCTTTTTTTGTGTTGGTGTATTCCCCCCCCCCTTCTTTCCTTTTTTTCTGATATGAGTCCCCTCTTGTATTTTTTCTACATTTCTGTATGGGACTATATTCATATATATTTTTCCTTATAGATAGCAGCAAAATAAGTTGGAATATTGCTTAAACTGGTAGCAGATAACTTATGAAACAGTGGGATAAGCTTCTTAACCTAATTGATATGGGCTGGGCAAAGGGGGGGGGAACCTCGGCACTACCTATTCAGTCGTCCCCATCTACAACCCCTCCAACACTAGACAGAATTTTAAACAATATGACTGGGGTAGAGAAAGCACCCACATTGCAAAATATACAGACAACTTTGCTATCGATACAAAATAATATGGCTAGGAATCAAGAGGTCACCAAAAAATCCCTGGTCGACATTAAAAATGAAATGGGAGACATGAGGGGAGAAATGAAACAGCTGTATTCACAGCAAAAGGAGATCTGGGCAAAAATGGAGAAACAGGAGGGTCAAATTCAAGATTTAGGAGTAAAAATGAAGGAAAGTGAAGGGAACATGGCAAGGTGGGAGATGAGGCAGCTTTATATCAATAGAAGGTTGGAAGATGAGATTGCTATGTTGGAATTAGAAAGGTCAGCCTTCTTTCTCAGATTTCAAAATATTCCAGAGGAAAGAGGGGAGGAACTGAAGGAAATTATGGTTGAGATGATTGCAGGGATCGCCCAGAAAGATAAGCTGTTGATACAGAGTGATATTGATGACGTCTATAGGGTCTATACTTCCTATACTAGGAGACAGAAACTGCCATGTGAAGTGCACGTGAGGTTTAGCAAACGATCTCTGAGAGAAGAAATTTACCAGAAGGCACGTGACCAGAATACCATATACGCAGGGGAGATGGTGACAGTACTAAAACAGATACCAAGAAGAGTGAGGGAAAGGAGGCAGAAATATCAGGACCTAACAACACAACTGAGGAAACTTCAGGTGATGTATAGGTGGCTTTTCCCAGAAGGGTTGTCCTTCCTCTGGCAAGGCCAGAGGTTTTGGATTGAATCATTGCAAGATGCACAAGACTTTATGGAAAGTCAGTTGAAGAGGGGAACTCAGAGTAACGATGGAGAATTGGATAACAAGAGCCGAGGAGAGGAGCAAAAGAATAGTGCCCCGGGAGACGAGAAAGGGGGAAATGAGAATCAAAACAGAGATGAGAGACCACAGACGAGGCAGACAACAAAATCCAAAGCCTTACACAAATAAACATGGCGGATGAACTCTGCTTAATTTCTTTAAACATAAATGGTTTGAATTCACTAAGAAAGAGAAATAAAATACTGAATGCTTTACGGAAAAAGAATTGTGATCTGACATGCCTGCAAGAAGTACATATAGTGAACCACCAGCAAAATGTGTTATATTACCTCCGGCTGGGTATAATGCATACAAGTTTAGCAGATGAAAAGAAAAGGGGCATTGTGCTGTATGTTAAAGATCATATTGATTCTAAATTGGTGTATACTCATGGGGAGGGGAGACTTTTAATGGTTGAATTGAAATTTGGTCGATATAAAATTTTGCTGGTGGTCATATACGCACCGAATGATAATCAAAGTACCTTTTTTAGAAAGTTGCATCAAAAAACTGCAGAGTTAGGCTATGACCACATATGTGTGGTGGGTGATTATAACGCTGTGGCAGATAGGAAATGGACTATAACCCAGGAAACATCCAAAAGGGGGGAAATTAAGAGAAAGGAGAGCTCTCCCCAAAACTTTTGAAGACATGAGGGAGGAATATGAATTAAAGGATGTATGGCGTGAACTCCACCCACAGAAACAACAATTTACTTTCTTTTCACATAGACATCAATCCTGTTCTAGGATCGACATGGCTTGGTTGACCCCAGAAATTGGGGATCTGATTAAGGAAGCAGCAATCGAGGTTAATACCTGGGCCGATCATAATCCACTCTTATTGGTGTGGAAAGGAGTAAGGCAGGGGAGGAAGAGAAGGTGGATGATGAATACAGAGATAGTGAAAGAACAAGAATTTCAACAAATGTTTAAAAGGGAAATGAGTTTTTTTTTTTGAAGAAAATAGGAAGGGAGTAACCCCATAAATACTTTGGGATACAGCCAAGGCTTATATGAGGGGCCTAGCTATTAAATATACAATAGGCACACAGAAGAAAAAATTAGAAGAGAGGGCAAAATGGGTAGCCAAATTGGTGGTGGTGGAAAAAGCCTTGCAACAGGACCCACTAGATGATAAGAAAAAATAAGAAATGGCTAGAATTAAGCGCGGGATATCTCTTCTAGACCAGGAGAATGTTGCTCGGAAACTTAGGGGGATTAAGCAAAACTTTTTTGAGCATACTAACAAACCGGGTCGTTGGCTCTCTTATAGACTTCGGAAAGAAAGAGAGAGCAGACGTATAGCTCAACTGCAGAATAGTAAAGGGGAATTAGTAGAAACCAAGGGGGAGAAACAGGAAATTATTCAAGGTTTTTTTCAGCAACTATAGAGTAGAGAAGAAATTTCTGAGGACCAAATTAAGGAATTTTTAGATAATGCAAATCTTCCTAAGATCTCAAATGAAGTGAAAGGGGTACTAAACCAAAGGATAACAATAGATGAATTAGAAAAGGCAGTAAAAAAATGGAAAACAACAAAACTCCTGGCATGGATGGTTTGCCAGTTGAAATCTATAAAACTTTTTTGGAAATCTTAGGACAAGAGATGATAGTAATATTTAATGCTGTCTTGACTGATTCTATCGCACCGAAATCATGGGCTGAGGCCTATATAACCCTTTTGCCTAAAGCTGGAGCTGACCGTAGCCAAATTAAAAACTATAGGCCCATTTCACTTTTGAATGTGGATTATAAAATCTTTGCAGCTATACTGGCAGATAGACTTAAATTCTTCCTTAGCAAATTTATACACCCTGATCAGAACGGCTTCCTGCTGTCAAGACATTTGAAAGATAATGTTAGAATTATTTCGGATGCCTTAGAATATTATGAAGCCCGGCCGGACAAACAAGTGGTCTTTATGTTTCTCGATGCACAAAAGGCTTTTCATCGGGTAAATTGGAAGTTTATGTTGTCACAATTAGAAAATATGAAGTTTGGAGAAAACTTCTTAAACGCAGTTCGGGCAATTTATGTATGACAAACTGCGACATTATTGGTAAATGGAGAAGAGGCGGGTGATATTGAGATTGGTAAAGGCACAAAACAAGGATGCCCGTTATCCCCCCTACTGTTTATCCTTACATTAGAACACCTTCTTACAATAGTGAGGAGTGATATACAAATTAAAGGGTTACAAGCTAAAGCTCAGGAATGTAAGGTCCAGGCTTTTGTCGGCGACCTTGTTTTTATTCTGGAGGATCCTATGGCTTCTGGGATACAACTTTTACGTAAAATAGAGGAGTATGGTATGATAGCGGGGTTACGTATAAATAAAGAGAAGACAAAACTGTTAATTAAGAATATGACTTTGAACCAGAAAGGGAAGTACAAAGCCTGTTAGGGATTAACATGGCCCATAAAATACAATACTTGGGAATTTGGCTCACGGAGAGATGTTCCTCTATCAAGGTAGATAATTATATGAAATTACTACAACAGGTATCTAAGGATATGACTAATTGGAGTGGTAAACAACTGTCTTTGATGGGCAGGATTGCGACAGTTAAGACACATGTACTACCGAAATTTTTGTTTTTGTTTCAAATGGCACCAACTAAATTAGACAATTTTTTAAAAAAATCCTTGGAGACAATAGTGGCTCGATTTATATGGCAAGGCAAGAAAGCACGAATCAAAGCCCAAACATTGCAAAAACGTAAAGAACTGGGAGGCTTCGGAGTACCCAACTGGGAAGCATATTATAATGCAGCAATTATGACATGGGTGAAGGATTGGGTGACGTTGAATAGAAGGCACCTATTGACTATAGAGGGACATGACCTCCCCCAGGGATGGCATGGCTCTCTCTGGCAAGAAAGAGATACCCCCCATAGGTACTTCATGGGACATTATATTCGGGAGATTTTGATGGGGGTGTAGGAAAAGATGAGGAAAAAGTACTATCTTAGGGTTCCATGCTGGTTGGCACCGTTGGAGGCCTTAACACATCCCAGTGTATTTAATTGGACAAGAAACATAACATATAACCAAAAAACATGAGTAAATCTATATGGCATTTGAACCTACATATAATTGTGGCCACAAGAATAACCTATGAACAGTTTTGGAAATCTACTACCATACCATCGGAAGATACCATAATTAAAAAGATTTATGAATGTGCAGAAATGGACAGAATGACGGGTTGGCTGAGGGACAAAGGCGAAATGGAACATTATCTTAGCTGGAACCTATGGTATATGTGGGCGACAAGGAGAACAGCAGGGACTTAAAATGGGGAAAGTTAAATAGCAGTTGTTAACAATGGGAACTAAAAGTGAACATGGGTATTGTAATAGATCCCTGAACTTTGTAACGAGAAGATGCTGCTTAGAGACTAAACAATGAGGAAGTAAAAAAAAAGTTGGGCTGTGAATGCCTGTCATTGCGGGGGGCGGGGTTGTATGTTTAATATTGTATTTGTATTTGTATGTCTTATTCTTTAAAAAAAATGTATAACCAATAAAGATTATTTTTTAAAAAATCTCTGCTTTAGTGGACTCAGGGTGCACCCGTTGTTTGATCAGCCCAACCCTGGTAAGGGAGTTGAGCATTAATGTAAGGAAGCTGAAGTGCCCCATAGCTTTTTGCCAACTAGATGGGTCAATAGCAGGAGAGGGGGGGGGGAGCCAGCTTCATTTGCCACTGAGCCTCTACAGATTGGCATTGGAAGCCACAAAGAAATACTTACATTTATAGTGGCACCGGGCATGGAATGGCCACTAGTTTTGGGTCTTGCATGGTTGAAAAAATGGAACCCCAAAATTAATTGGAAACAAGACACCATAAGAATGCAGATGCATTTAACCTCTGCTGAGAATCCAAAACAAGAAACTAAGGGGGCAGAGCACCAAGAAACAGCAATGCCCGCTTACAACTCAGGGCATACCCAAAGAATACAAGGACTTGGCTGAGGTTTTAGCAAAAAAGCCTCTGACGAACTTCCCCCCCACCCCACTGCTCCACTGACTGTGTGAGAGAAATTCTACTTGGGGCAAAACTCCCTAAACCCAAGGTGTATAGCATGTCTCCAAGAGAGCTGGAAGAACAGAGGACATTCATTGAAAAAAACCTAGCAAGGGGTTTCATTGAACCACCTGGCCAAAAATTGCAGCCCCAGTGTTGTTTAGAGAGAGAAAAAATTGACTCCAAATGACTCTGTGTTGATTTTAGAAACATAAATTCTATTAGTGTGGAGAATATATATCCCCTCCCTCTCATGAAGGATATGCTAGCACACCTCGCAAAAGGGAGAATTTTTACAAAGCTGGATTTAAGGAAGACTTACTACCATATCAGAATTAAGGAGAGAGATGAATGGAAAATGGCATTTAATACCCCTCTGGGGTGCTATCAATTCAAAGTGCTACCATTTGGACTACAAAGGGCCCCTGCAGTATTTATGCAATTAATAAATGAAGTGTTGCAGGAACATTTATATAAGGGCTGCATAGTCTACATTGATGACATCTTGCTTTATTCTGAGACCAAGGCAGAACATGTAAAACTACTCCGGGCAGTTCTGAACAAACTTAGCTCTGCCAACCTTTATGCTAAACTCTCCAAATGCGAATTCCACCAAGAAAAAATTGATTACTTAGGATACCGCATTTCACACCAGGGCATAGAAATGGATCCTTCGAAAGTGCAATTGGTACTTGACTGGGAACCACCGAGAACATGCAAACAGTTTCAAAGCTTCCTGGGCTTTGCAAACTTTTACTGGCAGTTTATTCCCGCTTTCGCCCAAATTGCTCTTCCCATCACCAAGCTCTTAAAAATGATGGGGGGGGGGTTAACCCAAAACTGAAGCAGCCTTTGAACTGGACAATGCAATGCCAAACTGCATTTGAAAAACTTAAACAGCTATTTTCAGCAGAGCCAATTCTAAAGCATCCAGACGCAGAGAAACCATTCGTCATACAAGCTGATGCTAGCGATATGGCGATAGGAGCGGTCCTGCTTCAGAAAAATGAGCAAGACCAATTACAACCATGCACTTACACATCCAAAAAATTGAATGAATCTGAGCAAAAGTGGGCCATTTGGGAGAAAGAGGCTTATGCAGTTCGATGGGCTCTTTTAATCTGGAGACATTTTCTAGTGGGGAGCAAGTTCCCTTTTGACGTTTGGACGGATCATAAAAATTTAGAAGCCCTAAAGACCCCAAGGAAACTCTCTCCAAAACAAGTACAATGGGCTGAGTACTTGAAAGGTTTGAATTTATGCTCAGCTTGGGTGGGAGGGGAGTTGTATGTTCTCAGCCAGCCAAAGACTGTACTTAATGGAAATGTGCCATGACTCCAAACTAGTAGGACACTTTGGTTTTGTAAAAACTTTACATCTGATTAAAAGGCAATTTTGGTGGCCATCACTAAAAAAGGACATAGAGAGCTATGTAGCTGTGTAGTCCAAGTTGTGCAGCAGCTAAAAAATGTCAAGGCAAAATGCCAGGACTGTTACAGAAGGTAGCTGAGCCCTCAGCCACCTGGAAGGAGATAGTTATGGATTTTATTGTCCAACTACAAGAAAGCACAGGGAATACTGTCATTTGGGTTATAACATATTTGTTTTCAAAACAGACACATTTGACACCATGCCAAACAATCCCAACTGCCAAAAGTCTAACCAAGTTATTCCTGATACACATTTATCACCTTCATGGAGCCCCGCAGAGAATCATCTCCGACAGAGGGGTCCAATTCACCTCAAAATTTTGGGGGGCATTCTTAAATTTATTGGCCACCAACCAAGGACTGAGCTCCAGTCACCATCCGTGCACCAATGGTCACTGAAAATCGGAACATGGTTCTAGAACAATACCTAAGATGTTTTATTAATTTTCAACAGGACAAGTGGGTTGATCTTTTACCTTTTGCAGAAGTGGCCTTCAATAACGCTGTGCACTCAAGCACTGGTTTCACCCCTTTTAGAGTAGCAACAGGCCAGGATTTCAACCCCATGCCTGAACTACCCACAGAAGAACCCACTATCCCCTCACTTAAAAATGGATAGACAACCTACGAAACACATGGCCAGTAGTTAGCTTAGCTTTACAGGAAGATAGGGAGGCTTTTAAAACTGAAGCTGACAAAAAAAGAGTAGACCCCAAACCTTTCCATGTTGGAGATAGAGTATACTTATCTACAAAATTCCTGAAGTCATTGCAGCCATCAAAGAAATTAGGGCCAAATTTCATCGGACCTTTCCTGATCATGAGAGTTATCAAACCAGTAACAGTAGAATTATTCCTGCCAAAGACACTCAGGAAAGTCCATCCAGTGTTTCACATTAGTTTACTCAAACGAGAAGTAATCTCACAACTCAGACCACATGCACCTATACCTCCTGTTCCTATCATGATAGAAGGCGAACAACATTTTGAAATTAAGGAAATCCTGGACTCTAGGACCCACAGGGGAAAAACCCAATACTTAGTTGCTTGGAAGGATTTACCTTCATCCCAAAATGAATGGGTAGTGAAACATCATGTTAGGGTCCCTGCCCTATTGAAAAAATTTCACTCCCAACGCCCTGACAAACCTTGTTAAAATACTATGATGCAATTTATTTTCCTATCTTTTCACAGGTGGATCTCTCCTTTTTCTAAAGAACGGCAGCATGTCAGATCCCTTACGTGACACTGTCATTCAGTTGGGAGGAGGGGAGCCTCGGAGTTAAATTACTAGCAGTACTGGTAACAACTGATATTTACAACTGATTTCCTGCCGCTGGAAAGCTGGAGGTCCCAACACCTCTGGAGGGATGTTTATGATGGCCATGTGGGATATCTTACTTTAATGTCAAACTAGAGATAGCCATGGGAACGTGTGTTTTATTCGACTCTCAGGGCAGAAGAGTTAAGGAAACATCTTCACACTTGTGTATTGGCCAGAATCTGCATTCTGACAAAGGGGAGGGGTCATTATCAGTTTAATCCCACTTGCATTGCCTAAAGGGTTTCAGATGCTACTTTGCTTCTAATGGTTTCCATCCTGCTTAATTAAAGGTTCCTTTTGAAATAATCTGTTTCAAGAGTCTTTACTTGCTTAAGTTAGGAGAGGAGCCATTACAGTTGTTCTGTGGCAAGTTGGCTGTGGCAAGTTGTCCTGCAATGAATTGGCTGTGGCAAGTTGGCAAAGGCAAGTTGACCATGATGAGTTGACTGTGGTGACTTGTTATAGACCTGCTATCAGAATGGGACGACTTGCTATGGCTGCTGTGGCAAGTTGGCCATGGCTAATTGTCATAGACCTTATTTCTGGGACCAATTTGGCCTTCCAGCTTCTCAAACTCCTTCTTCCTGAGGCTGCTGTAAGTGAGCCCTACAGCTATATATAACACTTCAGTAAAATGTTTGTTAAAAGGGGGAAATTGAAAGAAAAAGATGATGTAGAAAAGTAGTAAATACCAGGCAGTCTGTGGCAAGGAATGGAATGGTTGATAAGAAGAAAAAATAGCTGGCTAAATATAAAATTGCTTTTGAATCACAGGGAACTAGGACAGAATTTATACACAATTATTTACACAATTAATTCTTGTGAAAGCAAGAACATATGGAATCAAGAATAAATAGATGATGAATGAATATAAATGAAGTCAAACTTTTATTTAAAAACAATTATGTTTTTTAAAAGTCACAGTTTGGGGTGATGTTTAAGGCACCAGACTAGAAACCTGGAGGCCTTAAATTCCATTTTTGCCTTAGACATGAACCAACTGGGTGGATGCTAAATTCCAAACCAAGCAACCAAATAACCAGAATGGAACACTTGGTCATGAAATTCAAATGGATAGTATTTTCATCAGCATGGAAGGGATGACAAGATACATATCCAAAGAACACTCTTTCTGATAATTTAAAATAATGTGGACCTTATTATGGAACCTCTTAGCCTAGCAAGCAATAATGCATATATAAACTTTTGTTTAACTTATTATCTTGTAATTTAATCTGCACAGGAAACAAGAGTTAACTGATCCACTGTAGGACTGCATAAATAGAGCAAGCTGAAGCCTGAAAAAGGCAACATGTCTGATCTCCTCTATTATAATATGAATTCTTCAAGCACGCTACCAAAAAAACACATAATGTAGATCAGTGGTTCCAAAACCTTTTCAGCCCACTGCCCCCTTGGTGCTACAAACTGATCCTCAGTGCCCACCACCTAGTGGTGGAATTCAAATTTGTTTACTACCGGTTCTGTGGGCATGGCTTGGTGGGTGTGGCTGGGGGGGTCATGTGACTGGGCGGTTTGCACGATGGAAGGAAGATAGTAACAGTAAAATTCAAAACTGTAACAATTAATTGCACATTTATTCAAAATCCAATTTAAAAATCTTTTTAGTTAATGTTAATTCAACAAAATTGTTGAACATGATCCAGTGATACCAGATTTTCAAAGTCTGATAGTCATTTATCAAGAACCTTAGTACCTAGTAATTTAGTAAACTCAGTAAAATTTAGTAACTATTTCACTGTTCAGTAAATTCTTAATGTTATGGATGGGCTTGATGAAGTGATACCAGTTTCCCAATGTCTGGTTTTAAGTCACTTAGCAGGAGTCTTAAATCACCACGTTCAGTAATCTGGAGTCAATTTCATTGCTTGGAGAGAAGTTGGATGACCGCATTGAAGCCACATTCCACCAAATATGATGTTGGAAATGCAACAAGGAGCTTCTTAACCACTGTCCATAGTGCAGGATAGTGATCAGAAATTTCTTTCTGTAACCAAAACTCTTGGTACAATTTCTTAACTTTGGTTTCAGCTCAATGTAATTTTGCAGCTCTATGAGTTGTTCCCCCACTACCCCATCTTCCTCAGTATCTGAAAATGGATTTATCACCCAATCTGGAATTTCCATCAAAAGAAGATCCTGATTTCGCTCAGACATCTAAGTCTTAGAATGTCAGAGAAACAACTTTAGCTGGATAGTCACAACCCTGCAATAACATCACTTTAATTTTCAGTTTCATTAATTTCCACATATCAACATTAGCTTTGCTACTAACCCCTTCCAAACCATCTGCATAGTCTTTAAGATTTGATGGTCTAAATATCAAAAACGGTTGACTCACAACACCATCTAAGCAAAACTGAAGTACAATCTATTTTTTCTTTTTTTTAAAAAAAATTCAATTTTAAGATTTATCTTACTGTTTTCATCCAGTCCCCATTCAAAAATGGCAAGAAACTCGGTGTTATTTTTTTAAGCAACCATGGACAGATAATTGCTCATACTTGCCTTAATATTATTGGCCAAGTTTCTTATTGGCTATGTTAACCATGAGGTGCTCTGATCATTGTTAACTCTGCTGCAAAATTTATGCGTGCACATATCCACACATACAAAGGCATACAATATAATCTTATCTCCTTCAGATTGCCAATTATTTTGCATGACACAGACATTCTACCTTTAAATGCTTACGTGGTTTCAATAGCTAAACTTCTGCTCGCTGAACCAACTATTCAAAACCAGTAATTCCGCAAGGAGAGAGGATGGGAATGGGGATATTTCAAAAACTAAACACATATCCTAAAAGAAAATCCTCTCGCGACCAGCATTGAGTGAAGCTTTTATAGCTTTAGAATAAATGAGCTGGAAGGGACCTTGGAGGTCTTCTGGTCCAGCCCCCTGCTCAAGCAGGAGAACCTATACCAAAGGTCTTCAAACTTGATGACTTTAAGACCTGTGGACTTCAACTCCCAGCTATGCTGGGAGAATTGTGGGAGTTGAAGTCCACAAGTCTTAAAGTTGCCAAGTTTGGGGACCCCTGACCTATACTATAGTATATACATATAGTATACTATATCTATATCAAAGAAAGCTCCTGTGAGTTTAACAACACCCATATTTCCAAGTCTAGAAATGGAAGATTGCATGCGAGTGAGCTCCTGCTGGTAATCCAAACCTCCCTAACCAAAATCCACACCACCAAAAGGGAGCGACCGCACTTCCGCTCATCACCCCCCTCCCCCCAGTTACTTTTACCCAGCAGCATCTCCATGTAAAGGAAAAGGATGGCACGAAACATGTGACTATTTTTTAAGCCAATGGTAAAGAGCTCTCTTGCAAGCTCAACTAGAATTTGATTGGTGGGGGTTTTTCTGCCCTGACAACACTGTGCACAATCTCCCCGTCCACCGACCTTTTTAAAAAAAAAAAACTTTTCACAAACCAAGCTGGTTGGTTAAGACTCCGGTGGTGTTGGGGGACGGGCAATGGAAGCAGTGTGCGCCCTTCTCCTGGGAGGAAGGCAGTGATTGGAGGGGAAGGTGGTGACGTTGCTTAAAGGAAAACCCACAGCTATTTCCAGGTTTGTTTGGGTGATTTTGTCCTTCTGCCCATGCCAATGGGCTTTAAACAGTCTACCTTCCACTCAGCAAGTTTCTCCTTTCCATCTGAGAATTAGCTAAGGGGAAGCTACCAACCTAGGGGTGACACCCTCTGCAGCCAACACAATAGACAATCTTTTTTTCCTTGCCCTCTTAGCGCCCCCTGCCGCCCCCTTGCCTCTTAGTGCTCTCCTAAGTCATCCCACAGCCCCCAGGGGGCGGTACTGCTCACTTTGGGATCCACTGATGTAGACAGAATCAAATTGTCTAACATTGTTTAGATGAGTATCTTGTTTTACTTTTGTTGAAAGAAATGTCCTTCTGGGTTCAGTTCCAATTGGGGAAAAAGACACTGGAGACATGGAGGCTGCTTGGAAAGATGGTTAATGGTGGACAGGACCACATGGCTTGAGTCCTGAACAGAAAAGGTGATCACATGCTTCAATGTTGGGTGAAGAAGAAGAGAGCAGAGGAGAGAGAGCAAGGAAGGGGCTTGCTGGGCTTTTTATAATCTGTTCAGCCCGACCTCTCTGTTTCCTGTTCCTGTGTAAGAAATGCATTCTGATTGGTTGTCAGACTCCCATGTGGCCATGCAGGGGCAACTCTCTAGGCTGTGTTTTGAATCCAGGTTTGGTGGAGTTCTCAGAAGCCATGTGGTGAGTGGGTAAAGGCTAATCATGCCTTAATCCCATCACCCTGGATCTGAAGGGGAGAATTCTTTATTATGTAAAGGGACTGGCTTGGGCATCTTAATGGCCCTTTGACAAAGAGGGTGGGCAGGAAGCTGCAGGGAGCTACTTTGTCTTTAAAACATGTTTCTCCCTTTTCACATCCAGGGAAATATAGTATTCTGCCTTTTCAATATTTCCTAGGATATTTCATTTTTCTAGCAGAGGGATGGGTTTTATCTTCTTACGCTTGGAAATGATTTCCCATCTATGTTCAAACAAACAATTTGAAAATATGAACATTGTTGAAAAGGTCACATTTTACACTTGAGTCACTACTCAATTTAGTAGGTGGCATAAAGTAGTATGTGCACACAAAGTAAAGGTTTTAAACATATGTATTTATTGCTTTTTGTTACATTAATTAAAGCTTTAAATGACATATAAATTATTGGCCTTAGAATCTTCTCCAACAATTCCTGAAAAGATTTTTTAAAGTGTGTGTTGTGTACTAAGGCTCACCAAGTTAGTGGATAAAACACTATTATTAGTACATGACAGCAATTTTGGTGTTTCTTTAATTATATGGAATTCAGGTAGTAAGAAATAAACTATAGCATCTGAAACAACTTGAATTCTTAATATAAAAATGTGTTTCAAGGAAAAAAACTAAAATGTCTGAAATTCATACTCTTTGTTTCTGGTCCTCTTTATTTTGCTTTCCAGCACAGAATTACGTTTACTTTTACTCCTTCTTTAATTTCAGTTATATAATCTCTTTACCTTTAAAAAAAAATTACATTCAAATGTAAATTCATAAATTACACTTTTTGTCAGAACATCCATTCTGTAGAGCTGAGGAATAAGAATAACTATTGATGTGAAATAATTTAATTTTAATTATGGAATAACAATATCTCTAATGTATAACTTCTGTACAATAAAGTTCCATCAGCCACAGAACCAAGACAAATACAGAAACCCTATAAGTATAAAAATGTCAGATCCCTAACTTGACACTGCCATTCAAATGGAGAGAGGGGGGAAGCATGGGGATAAGCTGTATTTTTATAACTTTTTTCCTGGTGTCTAAGCGCCCTGCAGTATTCTCACCTTCTTTGAAATGTAATAAGGAAGGAGAGCCATGTGGATTGTTTCAGTTTGCTGAGAGCAGAAGATCCTGGGAATGGCTCCTTATCTGTTTCTCAAGACAGTTGTTACAATAAACATCGTCACACCTGTGGATTGGCTAAATCCATGTTCGAACTGGAGGGAAGGATTCTAAAGCCCTATTTCTAACTCTAGTTTGGGAAAGAATTTAGAATCTGCTTCATTTGTCCTGCTATCACTTCTTCTCAATAAAAGGTTGAAATACCATGTTTCAAGAGTCCATACTTTCTTGGGAAAGGAGGAGAGGCAGGTCCTTACAGAAAAACTATTAACCTTTGTATATCTGCTTACTTATTTGTTCTCCTTCTGCCCATTTTAAACTAGTTAAAACAGTTTCTGTGCAGTTAGTTGCCAAAAGAAATCTACATAATATTGTTGTGTAGGAAGCCCAGTCCACAGAAGAATGAAATATTTTGGGGAATATTAAAAAAGGTAGAATATTATATTTCCCTAAAGGAGAAATATGTTTCTGGAGGCAGAAAGCAGCCCCTAGTCTTTCTTAGTAGCCCACAGCAGATGCCAGCACTTAAGGAGATAAAGAGCTTATTGAAAGAAGAAGGCAATTATCTAGATGGCTCCATTCATAAGCAAAGCAAATCCTGCAGGCAGAAATCCATTCAATACAGGATATTTCAAAACTCCTTGCAGCAAAGTTTGACAGCTATCCAAAGCAGAATTGTAGGATTAGTACAGCAGGCCACACCCAAGATCCAGCACAGGATGAAAGCCATTAGCCACAATAGGAATTGCCCAACACACTTTCAGAACAAAAGCCCCTTCTTTGCACAACCCCCCCCCCCCCCCAGCCAGCAACATTTCAGGACCTGTATAAAAATCCTGGTACTCATCTAGCTAATTGTTCAGCTGACCGAGAACTGCACACTGTCTTTGTGTAGTTCTGTTCATCATTAAACTTTCTTTCCAATCAGCCTCCACTTTATTTTATTCCCAGCTTGGACCTGAACCAGATGGATTTTCCTTCCAACAATTTGGCACCCCAAGAGGGAACTCCAAGCTAACCTGACCAATGAACCTGGCTCAGGTAAGCCTTCACCTTGCCTGCAGCAGACCCATTATGTCTGAGGGTGGGTTCCACTGGACCTTGGTCATTTGGAGCAAGGGTAGTAAAGGGAGTTTTGAGCTCAAAGGCTACTTGGAAAGAAGGTGAGTACCTCTAAAATTTAACTTTAAAAGCCCAGGAGGTGAAAGAGACTGTGTGTGTCTGTTTGTGTGTGAATACATTTGAGAAAAATCGCTTCTCTGCCCCCCTGGATCCTGCTCTCTCTGCGTCTTTCTAGCCGCAAACAAACTCACTGCTAGCTCCCTTCCCACCAGGCCATGATCGGTGAGTTCTGGAAAGCAAGGGGATTGACTCAGGTAAGCCACAGGAAGCTGAAATAGTCAGAAGTGGCAGGTATACTATGGGTCATAGCCAAGCTGCATGCAACCGAGTGACATGGGGTGGGTTTCAATTTTTTTAACTACCGGTTCTGTGGGCATGGCTAGATGGGGGGGCATGTGACTGAGTGGGCGTGGCCTACTTGACATCACTCACACACATGCACACACAGTCACACAGTTCTTCCCCCCCCCCCACAGCAAACTTGTGGCAGCCGCCCGAGCTCCCTCCCCACGCCTTCTCGCCTTCCCTCAGGTGGAAGTTGCTCGCAATCTCACCCTCTCGCAAGGCTCTCAACTCCTCCGGGGACTCTTTGCCACTGTGGCTCGACAAGCTCAGGCTTTCTCCTGCTGCTGTTGCCGCTACCGTCTGGCTCCAGCAGAACACGGCATGGGACGGCTTGGGGACCAAGAGCGGCCGGCGCAAAACATGTCAAAGAGGCCAGCCATGCCGCATAAGTTCCCGCCCCCGCCCCCGTGCCTGCGCCCGTTCTTTTTGGAGGCCTGGCATCTTGGGCAAGTCTGGGGACCTTGCAAAGGCCTTGCGAGGTCCACGAACATGTCAAAGATGCCAGCCGCGTAACTTCCCACCCCCACCCCCATGCCTGCGCCCGTTCTTTTTGGAGGCCTGGCATCTTGGGCAAGTCCGGGGGCCTTGCAAAGGCCTTGCGAGGTCCACGAACATGTCAAAGATGCTGGCGCGCCGCGTAAGTTCCCGCCCCAACCCCGCACCTGCGCCAGTTCTTAAAAAAAATCAGTACTTTTTAAGAACATGGCGGGATGTGGGACAAATTGTAGAAAAGCGTGCCTCTCCCGCTGAAAGCGGGACGTCTGGTCACCTTATTCAAATCTATTCCATAATTAAAAATTTCGCCAAATTCAATCAATGCTGCCTCTGCTTCTGCCCATGGAATGACTACATCTTCAATGTTCCAGTCATCCAGTGTCTGGGTGAGATAATAAGACTGCTTGAAAGTGCAATATTCCTGTAAATTAACTTTATAACCTCCAGTTAAAGCTTTTTAAAGAGAGAGTGGCAGAAAAAAAGGGGAGCTGACATTACAAAGCTCTCCCTCACTCGGGCCAGCAGCAAACGGATGGAGCCATTAGATAGAAGAAAGGAAGTGATAGATCTTGAGAACTGCTTAAGGATGTTAGAAAGCAAATCAGAAGCTCTTGGTGTTTAACTTTCACTTTATGGTTTTCTTGGTAACTTGGTAACTTTTGAGAATTGCTAAGATTTGCTTTAGAAGCCAGGAATTTAAAAGAAAACATGTTGAATTAATTGTCTGCATTGCCGTTTGGCAGTAAACAGTGCCCGGTAAAAGCTTCCTAAGAAGAGTTGACCTTGAAACATTGTGGATAACAACGAACTGAAAAAAGTTCTCTAGAAGAAAGAAATAAGACCAGCTGTGTAAACATTGCCTTGCCTTCCCTTGCAACATTATAATGGGCTGCTGAGAATGTCTATCTGATAGTGTGTCCTTCCCTCTTTTTCCTACCGGGGGATCGGGGAGAAGAAATTTGGATAACCCAGACAACTTATACTAAAGGTTCCTTTTTTTCTGTTCATTTGGTTACTTTGGCTCATTCTTTATCTACCCAATTTTTATCTTTTTATCTCCTTTTTTACCTCTTTTTTTTTTAACCTTTGGAACGATCTCCCCGTGGAGATCCGGACCCTCGCCACCCTTCAGGCTTTCCGCAAAGCCATTAAAACCTGGCTGTTCTGGCAGGCCTGGGGCTGATGAGTTCCCAGTCCCACTCGAATTGTTGTGGCTGTTGACAAGTTTTTAATTTGTTTTCTGTATTTGTCTTGTCTTCTTGTTTTTTGTACTTCCTCTTTAGTTTGTACCTCCTCTATTTAGTTTGTTAGCCGCCCTGAGTCCCCTCGGGGAATAGGGCGGCATACAAGTTCAATAAAACTAAACTAATTAAAAACCTCTTGCAATGAGGTGTGGATTACCATTGTGGAATTAATTTTGTGATGTTCCCCCCCCCCATTTTTTCTTTTTTGAGGAGTGAGCACCTTTTGACCAACATTCCTTTATGTGTTTATTTTTTTCCTTGTTCCCTATTTTTTTCCTTTTGTTACTTCACATGGCCATTATAAAGCGAATGGATTAAGGTAGCAAGAATTTGACGACAGGGCCCAAGAATAGGGGTTGGTTTATTGGAGGCTTGGGCCAGTACAATTAAACTACTAATCTATTCTTTGGATTACAAAACTTGTGTCAGGCCTGCAATTATATTCCTTTTAGAATTTTGGCCTGCCACACTTTCTCTTATTTCATTATGCTTTTTCATTAGTGTAGTTGATGGGAGGGGGGAATAGACAGGAGTAGGATTGTGGAATGTGTTGTTGTCATTCTTTTCTAGAAGACCAAGGTCATCTTTTGTCTTCGCACTTTTACACCTGATCGGAAACAGCTGGGTGGAGATGCTAGCATGGAAGAAGAAGATTGGACCATGTAATGGATTTGTGGGTGTGGGGACAAGATCATGAACTTTTAACTGGGTGGAATCCCAGGAAGCTCTTTAGAATTGGGATTTCACAGATGTGCTAAGATGTCTGATTTATTAAATTGGAACTTTAAGGATCATTTTGCCTTGGACTCTGATTTAATTCTACATGATACTTGGATAGCTAACATTATCCCAATTCTCTTTTCAAAATAAATCACCAGCACACACCCCTCACAGGGGCTGGTGAAGTTGCTGTTTCCCAACGCTGACTGACCCAGTCAGCGTAAAATATCAGTGAACAATTATGAGAAGGCTTTTGAGATAAGAAGCTGAGATGAGACACTTCTCTTCAAATCTTCAAAGGTGAAGGAGTTTCTCTTTTAAAATTTATTGCCGCTGGCAAGATGCCCAGCCGGTGGGGGATGGAAAGGAGGGGAATGAAGAAGCTTATTCTCAACGCGACTAGAGGATGTTCAGAAGATCTGATGAATGGAGATCCCAGCCACCCTCACGCAGTCAACTCCGATGGGCTTCCTGGACATTTCGGACAACTAAACATGAGTGCATGCTCCCCCTCCTTCCCCACAGCCAGGGCTTGGAAAAAAACCTGGAGTGGAGATTTTGACTCCTTCCAAAATGGGGATAAATGAAATGAGCCAATACCCTGCAACTGAGTTGAAGACAGAATCCCTATCAAGATGAGATTTTCAACCCAGCCAGCAAGAAGGGATTTGGCCAGCATCTTTCACTTGCCAGCCACCGGAAATTGGGCTGCAGCTAGTGAATGAAACACCACTAAATTGGGTTTTTTCCCCAGAGCATGGATGGAAAAGATGCCAGTGGGCAGCTCCTGGGTGATCAACATGGGAAAGTCCTCCAAGCTAGCAGAGGGGCCCTTGGCACATAAACTTCCCTAACCAGCCATCATTGGTTCAACTGCAACCTGTGAATCAGGCAACTTTGGGATGGTCTTAATTGGATTCCAATTGGTACCTTCCCTTCCTCAGCAGATGGCACCATGGCAGACAACTGGGCAGTGGCCAACTGAGGGATTGAACTCCCCACTGGTTCCAGTGTCCCCTGCAATGCCCCAACAGGTTCTTACCCAACCTTCTTACAGAGAAAGGTTCTCAACAATGGAAGAAGGGGCAAGCTATAGAATGGATGGTGGAAAGATGTGATGAGGCAGTTCCTAAGTTTAGAGATGTAACTAGGTTCCTTTCCTCGGGGGGGGGGAGGCAATAAAATGCCACCATTGCTGTCAACCTGGCCACAAAGTGTCAGAGTGCTTGGTTCCAGCCCCATTGCCACAAACATGTGCACCAAACGCCTCGGTGGTAAAGAGAAAGGCCCAGATGCCACCACAAAAGAGTCATCTGGGCCAACAACCTCTGGAAGAGGATCCCCAACATAAGGTGACAAAGAGTCCTACCAAGGGGGTGGCCTCGGAGGAGGAAAATGCTGAAGATGACTCAATGGTGAATGCACCCATCCGCCCCTTCGCCTTCCAAGTAAACCTCCAAGTGCCTGAGATGGGGTTGGAGGGGGAAGTTGAAGCAGTTGTGAGCACCAGTTGCGCTCGAAGTTTAATCAGCATGTCGATTGTCAAGCAACTAGGCATAAGCACAAGACCTCTAGCCTGTCCCATTCGGGTTGAGCAGGTAGATGGAATGCTAATTGGAGGGGCCCAAACCACACTAGTAACTAAACTGGTGAAGTTACAATTGGGCTGCCACTGCGAGCTTCTCAGATTCATTGTGGCTCCAGAGATGCTGGAAAAAATAATCTTGGGGCTTGCATGATTTGACAAGTGGAAGCCTATCATAAAGTGGGAAGATGGTGGTAGGAAATTGATGATTGTGGTTGAGCCGCTACCACCGGTGGAGGAAAAGGGCCAGCCAGGGATGATTGAATCCAAGAGCCCAGAACCTGCAGCAGTGACAAAAACCACAGCTGTCCAACAAGTACCCAAAAACTTGTTGGGGGATGTTTTGTCGAGAAAACCACAGCATGATAGTAATGGAAGCCAGGATAAGCTGATGACAGCTATGAAATTGGTGCTCCCAACAGACCAGTGGCTCAACAACAACCAGAAAATCCTAACGATGGAAAATGGATTAGCCTGGAAGGGGTCCAAACTGTACGTCCCCACGGGGTTGAGGCTGGAAGTTCTACAGCGAAGCCATGAGGCGGAACTAGGAGGCCACTTTGGATTCCTAAAAACGCTCTACCTCGCCATGGCCAAAGATGGAATCAGAGGTGGAAGATTACGTAAAAAGCTGTGCTACTTGCGCAACAATGAAACCACTGCCGGAGAAGTCCCCTGGACTGCTACAACGAGTGACCAGCCCTAACCGACCATGGGAAGAGGTCGCAATGGACTTCATCGTGGAACTCCCAGGCAGCAGTGGGAACAGAGTAATCTGGACAGTTATCGACTTTGTTTCCAAGCAGGCGCACTTCATCGCTTGCTCAGAGTTGCCGTCCGCAAAGAAATTAGCGAAAATGTTTGTGAAACACATTTATCGCCTGTACGGAGTAATCAAGAGAATCATTTCAGACCGAGGAGTCCAGTTCACAGCCAAGTTCTGGAGAGAGGTCCTGAGATCCATTGGGTCCACACAAGAATTGAGCTCAGAGGTTCATCCCAGCATGAACTGCACAGCAGAGAGAGCCAATGCGGTAGTGGAACAATACAGGGCGGGGCATAACCTTTTCCTAGGGGGTCACAGCAACACTTGTAATAACAACACAAATAATTCATACACCTGTTTTGTTCCAATTATCAGTAACCCAATCCGGATGACGTTTCAATTTGTTTGCAATCCATTTTCGATTGATAAACGTCGCTCCAGCATCGCGAGCCTCTCGAAAGGCAATGCATTTTATTCTGTCAATGATCCTTTGTTCTTCCGAATCGAATTTTCCAGCCATTCTTAAAGCAAATTTAACATTTAATAGCTCATTCAATTCAGTTTTTTATGGGCTTTAAAATGAAGTGTCGCGGAAGTTGTAAACTGCTGTCGATCTTGCTGTGACCCCCTAGGAAAAGGTTATGCCCCGCCCTGTACAACCGGTGTTTTGTGGACTATCAGCAAGACAACTGGTCAGACTTGCTACCCTTCGCCGAAGTGGCATACAACAATGCAGTTCACAGCAGCACTGGATTTACTCCTTTCCAGATTACCAGTGGCATGGAATTTGTTCCCATGCCTGAGCTGTCTAAAGAACTTCTTCATGTCTTTGAATGAATATCCATGCTAAAGAAAGGATGGGAGAATATGAAGAAGGCTCTAGCAGATGCCGCAGAAGCCTACAAGAAGCAAGCTGATAAACACTGCTCGCTCCAAAACCCCTTCCATGTGGGGAACAAAGTTTTTGTGTCTACCAAATACTTAGATTGGGAATGCCTAGCAAGGAATTTGGTCCAAAATTTCTAGGTCCATTTCCAATAATGAAGATAGTTAACCCAGTTACAGTTCAACTCAGTCTACCCAGAGGTCTAGGAAAAATTGACCCAGAATTTCATTGTAGCTTGTTGAAACCAGTAATTGGGTCTAGCATAAGAGCATCCACCCAAGCTTTCTCTCCTCCTATAGTGATAGAATGGAGAACACAATCTGAGGTGGAAAAGATTGTAGACTCTAGACTGAATAGGGGTCACTTACAGTATTTAGCGCATTGGAAGGGTTACCATTTGTCTGAAGCTACTTGGGTGAAAAGCTAGAATCTAAAAGTGGAGAAATTAGTAAAACAATTACATGAGAAGTTTCCCGATAAACCAAAGGGTCCCCCCAGGGGAGGGGAGATATGTTTAATTTTGTTATGTTAACTTTTATGTTATTCTCTTTTCGCTTACAGTATTTAGTGCAATGGAAGGGTTACCCTTTGTCTGAAGCCACTTGGGTGAAAAGCTGGAACTTAAAAGTGGAAAAGTTAGTAGAACAATTCCATCAGTGACGTGCGGCGAGGTTTATGGCTGGTGAGGCAAAAAGAAAGAAAGCGGCTTTTGCCCGCCCCGCCACTATGTCCAACATGATCTAAAGTCATATGTCCTGACTTTATGATCACTCAAGCAGAATTAAGCAAGGGTTAAAAGCTGAAAACTTCCTTATGTAGATGAGGCACGTGGTTTTCTTGCCTCCTCCTGTAGAGGGCATTTTTTTGAGAGGCTTTTTTAAACAATTAAGCAGAGTCATCCATTGGGGACTCTGGCAGCAGCTAACCCAGCCTGCCCTCACCAGCTCTTGCCTTTTTCCTTTTATATTTTTACATTTTCATGATGGCAGGCAAGAGCAGAGTTGAAATCCTCTGTGATTGTAAAACAGCTGGAAAAGGTATGTGGGTCGGAGGGAGGGGGGAATTCAAAATTAATGTAATTTGTAAGTAATTGTAAGCAATTTGTGTGTGTGTGTGTGTGTTTGTTTCTTCACTCAAACAAACTCTCAATTTGAGAGAGAGTTTGTTTGAAAAGAGAGGGAAGGGGGTAGGAGAGGCAGGGAGGGCAGCCCACCAGCTTTCTTTCTCTGTGTCGGGGCAGCCCGCCAGCAGAGGTGGGTCTTTTACCCGCCTCTGCTGGAGGGCTGGCGCTTTCTTTCTTTTGCCGCAAAAGAAAGAAAGTGTCAGCCACTGCTTTCCTACTGCTTTGGCTGCCATTGAAATGGGGAGGGGGGGCATGGTAGTTGGGAGGGGAATCATTGCTGTGCTGGAGGAAACTTCTAGACGCTGAATTGACCACCTTACTGTGCATGTGGAGGAGGGGTGTTTCCCACCAAGGCCAACGGTCCAGCATTCCAACCTGGTGATGCCTTTCGAAGTTATCTCACACCTGACATTTGGAGGAAATATGATTGGACTGTGCACGGGGATGCCAAGGGGAGGGGAATGAATTATACATTATATTATTAGCTTTTGCGCCTAATTAACCAGACTCAGCTTAGCTTTGCAACTGTTCATTTATAATTAGTAAAAGTACACTTGAATTCAATACAAATGGAGTCCAGTGATTTTCTTTCCTGATTACTGAATGAAGTGATGCTGACAATAAGCTGAGTCTCATTTTTCACCCATCCCGGAGCTAAAACCTACCGAGGGGGGTGCCCTCACGAGAAGAAAAGAAATGTCTTTGCATGTAAGTGACCAGGAGGAAGAGGAGGGGGCCATGGCGGGACCATCTTTAACCGAAAGACTGGCCGGACTAAGAGTGGAAGAGCCTGCCATTCGTCCCAGATGGACTTTGGGTGTGGGACAAAAAGAGGAGCCTGAGGAATTGGATGCTGGAGTCACGAGAAGGAGACCAAAGAAAAAATCAGCCGATTGGGCTGACTCTGGGGAAGAGGACTACAAGCTTTCCCATGCCATGAGACTCCTCGAAGAAGCTTGGACTGAACGCAAAAGCCATGAGAGACCAGTGGAAAGGGAGCTGGCTGAAGAACTTGAGCAAAGGTACTCGATGCATAGTTTAAGGGAGGGTGAAGAAGCCGAGGGGGGTTGGGCACAAGAAAACCCAGAACCAGCCTCCCCCCCTCCAGCTAGAGTTGCTCAAAGAGCAGGGGGGGCCCCAGGTGACGCAGAATGGCAAAGCAATAGCAGATTTTTATATACTGCTTCATAGGGCTTTCAGCCCTCTCTAAGCGGTTTACAGAGTCAGCATATTGCCCCCAACAACAATCCGGGTCCTCATTTTACCCACCTCGGAAGGATGGAAGGCTGAGTCAACCCTGAGCCGGTGAGATTTGAACCGCTGAACTGCTGTTCTAGCAGTCAGCTGAAGTGGCCTGCAGTACTGCACTCTACCCACTGCGCCACCTCGGCTCTTAAAGGTCCCTCCCTTAACTGTAAAATATGATGGAGACCCTAAAAGTCTTGAGCTTTTTATAATTCAGGTCTGGAATTATATGGAAATCTATGGACCTGATTTAGAGACAGATGAAATGAAAGTGAGGATGGTGTTGATGTCCTTAGAGAAGAAGGCAGCCGAATGGATGGTTGGCCTACACAAATGCAATTCCCCTCTCCTGAGGAATTTTAATGACTTTATGGCAGCCATGAAAATGAGATTTGATGACCCATTGACCGAGAGACGCAGGTGCCTGAAATTTATAGCTCTGAAGCAGGGAAACAAATCTGTGCCAGATTATGTCCAGGAATTTCAAGAGTTGTCAGCTTTTATGAGGGGGTGGTCAGAAGAGGCTTTGCTGGATCAGTTTGCTGAGGGATTGAATGAAAAGATATACCAACAGTGCATAAACAGACGCCTTCCCCGCCGTGAACATGTGGCAGTTGGATTTAGCCAGGCTTCAATGCATGAAGGAGGGAGAGATGGAGAAATCCCCCCCAGCAGCTCCCAAAATTCCCCTCCACCCCAGGAGTGAGGGAAAAGGGGGTTTCACAGGCAAAGCCAAGCCTTTCACTTGCTTCTGCTGTGGGAAGGAAGGCCATCGTGCCATGAATTGCCACGTAAAATTGGCTCAGACCGCCCCACCCCCTCCCCAGAAAGCGGAAAAAGTAAGGAAGAAGGAAATAGCAATTCAGACAAAAGAAGGAATAGTGCAGGCAAGAAGGTCTTGGAGATTGAATGAAAACTTATTTAGATATGAAAAGTATATTAATGATTGTAAAAAATTACTATCTGAATATTTTGTTTTGAATATGAATAAGGGTACATCTATGGAATTTGTATGGGACGCAAGCAAAGCGTATATGAGAGGAGTTTTGATGAATATAAATAAAACACATAGAAATAAGCAAGGGTTAAAACGAACAGAACTGGAAGAGGAAATTAAGAGAAAAGAGCTGGAGTTAACAATGAACCCAGACGATACAAAGGTTAAGGAAGCTATTAACATATTAAAATCTCAATTTGACATGTTGATCTCTGACCAGGTAGCTACTAATTTATTATATCCAAAACACAATACCTTTTGTAATGCAAACAAACCTGGCAGATGGTTAGCTTATCAGATTAGGAAAAAAAGGAAAACTCGAAATATATCTAAACTGATTTACAGAGGGAAGGAGGTGTTTCAACAGGAAGAGATTCAAAAGGTTTTCTGGGAATTTTTTACAGAACTGTATAAAGGGGATAAAATTAATGGTTTAGACATAGACAAATATTTAGACAAAGAGAAAATATCTTCAGTTAGAGAAGAACACAGGCAAAAATTGAATCAACCAATAACCTCGGGGGAAATCCTGCAGGTAATTAAGCAATTAAAGTCAGGGAAAGCACCAGGTACAGATGGCTTGACAGCGGTTTACTATAAAAACTTACAGTTAGAAATGGTAGAACCTCTTAGAGAATTATTTAATATGATTCAAACGGAAGGTAAAGTCCCTCCATCTTGGAAGACAGCGTTTATATCTTTGATACCCAAAGAAGATCAAGATACTACTCAACCCAAAAATTATAGACCTATTTCATTACTGAATGTAGATTATAAAATTTTTACTAAAATATTAGCAAATAGGTTAATGTTGGTCATTCAACAATTGATACATACGGACCAAACAGGTTTTATACAAGGGAGACAGATGAAAAGTAATGTTAGATTAATTATTAATGCATTAGAATATTTGGGAAAGAACAACCAGATCCCTGCTGCGTTTATATTTTTGGATGCTGAGAAGGCCTTTGATCGAGTTAACTGGCAATTTCTGCTGAAGATACTGCAAAAAATGCAGATAGGAGATAATTTTTTACAGTCAATTAAAGCAATATACCAACAGCAAACAGCACAAATCATAGTCAATGGAAGTTTAACAGACTCTTTTCAAATTGGAAAAGGTACAAGACAGGGCTGCCCTTTGTCCCAATTATTGTTTATTATAACTTTGGAAGTATTGTTGAATAAAATACGGGGCTTGGATGGTTTAAAATGGATCAAGATTAGGCAGCAAGAATATAGAGTCCGCGCTTTTGCGGATGATTTGGTCATAATATTGGAACAACCGCAGGAATCTAGTATGGTTTTAATGAATACGATTAATCAATATGGTCAAGTGTCAGGCTTTAAAATAAATTTAGGAAAAACCAAAATATTAGCTATAAATATGAATATTAAACAAAAGGAAGAATTAGGAGTGATGCTAGGATGTGAGGTAGTTAAAAAAGTCAAATATCTTGGAGTTAACATTTTAACTTCAAATGGGAAATTATATAAGCATAATTATGAACCACTTTGGCATAGCATACAGACAGGGATGAAAAAATGGGAGAAATTGCACTTATCTTTGCTGGGTAGGATAGCGGCAGTGAAAATGAACATTTTACCAAAATTTTTATTTCTTTTCCAAATGTTACCTATACTTAAAAAAGATGCGAACCTTTTAGAATGGCAGAAGGGCATCAACAAATTTGTGTGGGCAGGAAAGAAGCCGAGGGTAAAGATGAAAATAATGCAAGATGTACGTGAGAGAGGAGGATTGAAACTACCTAATTTAAAACTATATTATGATGCAGTGGCTTTATCTGTAATTAGCGATTGGACTCATTTAACCAATGATAGAATATTGAATATTGAGGGACACAATCTGGTATTTGGTTGGCATGCTTACCTGTTATTCAACAAAAAATTGGATAAGAATTTTAAAAGTCATATTTTAAGAAATGCTTTATTGCGGGTTTGGAAGAAATACCAATATAAATTAAATGACAAGATACCCATGTGGGCAATTCCTAGACACGCAATTGAAAATATGAATACAGCACAAAAACAGGACAGAATTACTTACAGACAGCTTCTTACCTCGGAAAGGGGGGTATTACAATTAAAATCTTTAGAGGTATTAAAAGAGGAGAAGGTAGTTCAAACATGGTTCCAGTATGGGCAATTACAGGCTAGGTGGAAAATAGATCAAAAAATTGGTTTTATCCAAGTTGAGGATAATCTGTTTAAACAAATAAGAGATCAAAGCTTAATGCATATAAAGAGGATATATAATGTATTAATACAGATGGATTCGGAAACAGAATTAGTTAAAGATTGTATGATAAAATGGGCTCAAAATATTGAGGAACCAATAATGTTGGATACATGGGAAAGAATCTGGGTAAGAAATGTGAAATTTACACAAGCTCAAAATCTGAGAGAAAATTTTTACAAGATGTTCTATAGATGGCATTTAGATCCTAAAAAGTTGGCTTCTATGTATCCGAATGTACAGCCTAAATGTTGGAGGTGTGGTTCTCTCGATGCTACATATTATCATATATGGTGGACCTGCCAAAAGGTTAAGGCATTTTGGATAAAAATATGGTGGGTCATGCAAAATGTTTTTAAAAGAAGGATAAAGTTTATTCCTCAGTTATTTTTACTAGGTATATGTACTGACTTTACAGTGGTAGAGACCAATTTGATTCTGCACCTGATAACTGCAGCAAGACTGTTGGTGGCGCAATATTGGAAGAAGGAAGACTTGCCTACAATCCAAGAATGGACATTGAAAGTAACAAACTTAGCCGAGATGGCGAAAATATCAGCATATCTCAAAGATCATTCAAATGAGATATATAAACGAGACTGGAAAAAATGGATTGACTATATACAAAATAAATACGGGACTAAGAAATTCCAGTTAGCCTATGCTTAAGATCAGAAATGATTTAAACTGTTAAAAGTCAGTTCAGTAAGAAGAAGCTAAGGTCAATGTAGAATGTCATTAATTTCTTTATTTCTTTTTTCTCAATAGATTTTAGACTGTGTTAGTTAAAAATCCATACCGTGTACGGGTTCTGGGAAGTCGGGGGGGGAAGGAGGAGGGGGGGTGGGGGGTGGAGGGAGGGAGGGGCACACACAACAAAAAAAATGTACTTCAATGTCTTAATGATTGACAAATGAGGACATATTTGTGTTTTTTTTTTTAAAGAAAAATAAAAAAGTTCTGTTTTTTAAAAAAAAAGAAGGAATAAAAGCTGGCCATCTTCCTCACCTCTACTTTGAAGAGAGGGAGGGGGTTGTCTGCCCTGGGCAGCCTGCCTGCTGCATGGGAGAGGCACTGGTTGCAGTTTGGGGCTCTTTTCCTTCTATTGGGTGGAGGAGGGGGTTAGGGTCCAGTCTGTCTCCTCTTTTCAACAGGATCAGATGTCCCTCTCCTCTCTTTTGGCATGATGACCCCTCATCACGAAGGGTGGTCTGGTCAAAATCTTCCCTCAGTTGTTCTATTGTACTCCCCAGGGATTCCATCTGGGGCTTTGGGAGCCTAGCTTGTCCCCAGTTCCACATTCAGGCCACTCTTGCCACCTCACTCACCTCACTCTGGGCATTGGGGTAAGGGAACTCAACTTCAGCTTCCTTAGGGGCTAATTTCCACCAGTACTCATCCCTTCTTGCTTCTGCCGCTGAGAAAGGCACCTCAGCTTTAATGTGTGGAGCTTTGATGTCTGGAGCTGGTTGCACTCCTCCAGCTGCAATCAGGCTCTCTTCAGATAGTCCGCCTTCTGCCATGGTTGCCTAATTTTCCCTCCAAGCACTTCAAATATCGGGAAGTGATTGGAGAGCCGAGATTCAGGAAACCCGGAAATCTTGATAGATTTTAAAAGTCAGATTTGGCTCTCTGAGGTTTCCAAAAGATGCCCTAATTAAATTACGAGCCTTGAGACAAAGTTCAAAAGAAATCCAGTCATTTATTAGGAGCAACATTTGGGCATTTTCCTGCTGTGGAGCCAATTCTGATTTCCATTTAATGGAGTCTGAACTTTATCCCTGTATCTCCCCTCCCCTCGGTCTGTGTCATAAATCACATCCACCAACAAGGTAGTGGAGTAGGCAGTAAACTTTTGCGCCTCACACGCCTGCTGTAGAAATCTGAGATCTCACCCTGGTCGAAGGTATGCATGGAATTCTCCCTCCCTTTCTTTCAATGTCAACTTGATAATAGGCATGGAAACACTTTACAAGTTGACAATTACATTATAGTCAAAGTTCCTTGTCCACTGAATCATACAATGCTTTAGTTGTTCATTTTCCAAATTTAAATACAATAACATTATATAGACTTTAGTAATAATATGTTCATCATTAGCACACAATAGGATTTCCAATTCATTTTTAATAAAGTTAAATCCATGATTCTTTTTGTCTAATTTAAATCTATCTTTCAATTGTAAATATGTAAACCAATAGCAGATATGACCTTCTGTGTCAGCCTCTGTTTTGCTGCTTGCTTTCTGCTGCCATTGAAACGGGGAGGGGGGGCATGGTATTTGGATGGGGAAGTATTCAGTGCAGGAGTTACTGTTAAAAGGGAGTTGTTCTCACCATCTATCTGTGCATGCTGCAGATAGAGGATTTGCCGCCAAGGCCAACTGTCCGGCATACCAACCTGATGATGTTTTTTGAAGATGTCTCCCACATGACACCTGTGGGGTCTGCGGATTGGACTATGGGATGGGGTTACCAGGGGAAGGGGGTTGGGTCACATATTGATATCTATGATTACGCATGCTTTTGCTTAGCTGCCATCTACTCATGACCAGTAAAAGTACTCTTAATTCTGCAAAATGGAGTTGAGTGGTTTCTTTCTTGGTTACTGAGGGAGGCCACCATGACATTAAGCAAGATCTCAGTTTTGCGCTCATCCTGGAGCTAACACCTTCCAAGGGGAGTGCAACAAAATCCCAAACCCCTGAAGAATGTCCCACCAAGGCAGCGACCAAGATATGGGAGTGGTTGCATCCTCGTGCCCTTTGGAAACGGAGCGAATGGCTGGACTACACCTGGAAGAGCGATCCGTTTGCCCCAGATGGACGTTGGGAGTGGGACAGAAGTATGACCCTGAGGAAACTCCAGCTGGAGTTACCATGAGGAGACAGAGACAACCAGCAGCTGCTTGGCAGGAGGCAGATGAGGAGAACCTTATGATGTCCCAGGCAATGAAGCTCTTTGAAGAGGCTTGGGAGAGGCGACGCTTCGGTGAGACTGGTCCTGAAAGAGAAGCAGATCTCCCAGAGGAGAGATCTGCAGAGGGCCCGTTCTGCCCGAGAGGAGCCAGGGGAGGCAGAAGGTGGAACTGATCAGAATGACCCAGCCCCAACCCCAGCAGTAGCAGCCAGAAACATCCCAAGGGGGGGGGGCGCAGACACCGGATGGCTAAAGTTCCCCCCCTGGGTGTGAAGTTTGGGGGAGAATCTAAAGATTTAGGTTTTTTCCTTGTTCAAATATGGAATTACATGCAACAGTACAGAGAGATCTACCAACTGAGGAGGCCAAAGTAAGAATAATTATGATGGCGTTGGAAAATTAGGCAGCTACTTGGATGGTGGCCCTGCATAATGCTGACTCCCCCCTATTGAGAGACTATAATAGATTTATGGCCACCCTGAGAAAATGCTTTGATGATCCGCTCACGGAGCGAAAAGCAAGAACTAAATTTAAAAACCTTACCCAGGGGAACAGGCCAGTTGCTGAATATATGCAAGAATTTCGTGAATTGTCTGTGTACATGCGGGGTGGTCTGAAGAAGCTTTGATGGACGGTTTTATGGATGGGTTAAACAAAGACATTTACCAGAACTGTTTAAACAAGGGGTTCCCCCGCAGATTGCAACCTTGATATGAACTGGCTGTGGATGTGGAGATTGTTTTAGCCCGAGACAATTACCGTGAAGATAGTGAAAAAGAGAAGGCTACCCCTCCCACCCACCCCCAAAGGAGCTCCTAAAGGAGGGGAAAGTGGGTCTGCAAGCAAACCCAGGTCAATCGTCTGTTTCCATTGTGGGAAGGAGGGGCACCGAGCAGCAAATTGCCACACCAAGATGAGCCCAAAGCCCTCTGCTAGTGGGGAGAGAAAGCCAGAGAAACTGCCTGGGAAGAGGAGGGAGACCACCATGAAAGGGGTGGAACCTAATCCACAGTTCTGCCCTGCCCCAGGGGAAGAGGAATCACCCTCCTCATCAGAGGAAAATGAAACCGAATCTGATGAAGAACGTCTGGTAAGTTCCCAATCAGGCCCCATGTCTATTCCAGTTGAACTTAAAATGCCCTCTACTGGAGCACAAGAGAAAATGCTGGCCATTTTAGATTCGGGTTGCACACGTTGCATCGTTAGTCCCAAAGTAGTGGAAAAATTGGGCCTAAAACTGAAAACTTTAAAAGTCCCAATTGCTTTTTGCCAGCTGGACAGCTCAATAGCTGGGGGGAGCCCTGCCCATTTTGTAACTAAGCCAATAGACATGTGGATGGGAACTCACCAAGAGACAATAAATTTTATTGTAGCTCCAGGGATGGACCGGCCTCTTATATTAGGCTTACCCTGGTTACGTAAATGGAACCCACACATCAATTGGAGGAAAGGGTGGTTGCGCATCCAATCTGCTACACCCCTTGAGGGAGGGGGGGCTTCCAAACGGAATAACGCTGACTCTAACTTAGCAGCCAGGGGGCAAGAAAAAATTGAGGGGGAGGAGAAAATCCCAAAAGAATATTGGGATCTAAGAGATGTTTTCAGTGAAAAATCCTCTGATAAATTACCCTCACACCATGCCACTGATTGAAGCATTGATATTCTCCCTGGGGTAAAACTTCCAAAATCCCAGATCTATTCGATGACCCCCCATGAAATGGATGAATTAAGGAAGTTCATTGACAAAAATTTGCAAAGGGGGTTTATTGAACCTGCTAGGCCCTGAGTGACTGCTCCAGTGTTGTTCAGAGAAAAGAAAGATGGCTTCTTTCATCTATGTGTTAATTACAAAAATCTTAATGCTGTGTGTATTCAGAATGTCTACCCACTACCTTTAATGAAGGATATGTTGGCCCAATTGGGTAAAGGAAAGATTTTCATGAAATTGGACCTAAGAAAAGCCTATTACAGAGTCAGAATTAAAGAGGGAGATGAATGGAAAACTGCTTTCAACTGCCCACTTGGTTGTTTTCAATTCTGAGTACTCCCATTCGGCCTACAGGGGGCACCAACTGTTTTCATGCAACTAATCAATGAAGTTTTGCATGAGCACCTGTACAAAGGCGTGATGGTCTATCTTGATGACATCCTTATTTACACGGAAACACGTGAAGAACATATGAAATTGTTGCATTCTGTGCTCAAGAAACTCCGAGCAGCGGAACTGTCTAAATGTGAATTTCATCAGGGGAAAATTGACTACCTTGGGTATTGCATCTCCCATGATGGCATCGAGATGGACCCAACAAAGATCCAAGCTGTTACTGAATGGGTGCCCCCCCCGCACCCGCAAACAATTACAAAGTTTTTTGGGATTTGTGAATTTTTATCATCAATTTATTCCCTTGTTCGCCAGCATTGTTCTACCCATTACAAACCTCCTAAAGTCTAAAGGGGAGGCCAAACCCAAAACATGGAAAGCATTAAATTGGACTATGGAATGTCAAGCCACATTAAAAAAACTGAAGCGACTCTTTGCTGCTGATTTACCAGTTGTAAATCTCAGTTGTTACCAGTACTGCTAGTAATTTAACTCCGACGCCCCCCTCCTCCCAATTAAATAGCAGTATCACGTAAGGGACCTAACAGAAAGTGAGGTATCTAGTTATATTAGATGGAAAATCTGTGATTGTGATGCAGGAGGGGGTGCACAGGTAAACCCACCAATGGTTGACCAGGTTAGGTGATTCTAACAGGCTAAATATTATAACCTTTAAAATGCTTAATATCAAAATCAAAGCTCACTTCTGACTTACTGGCCTAAAGAACGTCCTCTTTTTCCTCTTGCAAAAATAAGGGAACATAAAATGCAAGCTTTGCACAAGAATGAAACAGAAAAGCATGGGTGTAAGGAACCAACTAAAAATAATCATAACAGCCTGCGTGTTTTAAATGTCAGCTCAAAGTCAGCAATATTTTAACTTTCAATCAGCGATATTTTAGCAATATTTTAGCAATATATCCTGTTCGCTTCATGAGTAACCAAGATTCACTTCCCTATTGTAACTTGGAATTTTATGAGAATCATGTATTTGTAATTTCCCCAAAAATGTCTTTTTACTGATCTCAGCAGGGTGATGACCCTAAAATGTATCCGCCTATTGTAACGCCTCCTGATTTGTAATGTTTAATTAAAAAGTATAAAATCTCTGCCAGGGGATAGCCCCGGCAGTTCAGTCTTGGTGTCAATCAACTGAACTCTGGATGCGTCCAAATAAACCTGTCTTCTCTCGGAACCTTGTGGTATTGGCTCCTTGTCTTTCATAAGTAGATTGCAAACCTCAAATCTGCTGCAACAATTGTATATGTAATTGAAAATATGGATGCACAAATGCTTGTAACCAAACGACATGCTGTATGTAATGGATAAGAATATTTTTAATGTGGTCTTTTATGTTAAAAAAAAAAAAGAATGTGTGCTTCGATAATGAAGGTTGTTCAGAACTTGTAATGCTAGTAACGGGCTAACTTTCTGAACCTGGCTGCCAAATAAACTCCTCCTGTATCCTGAGAAGTCTAATCCTGTCATTTTCTGCAACAATTCTGGCAACCACGGCAGGACCTAGAGCGATATTTCGCTGAGGACAGAATGGACCAACTGGTTCCCCATTAAGGCCATCTCGCCTGTCTTCAGGCACCGACAGATATCTTTCTTTGGAAGTGGGCAGACGACCTCCCTCGGGCATCCGGAGGACACCGCCGATCCAAGAATCTAACCAGGATCAGGACAAGTTAATAAATTACACCGGCTGAGAAAGAAGATGTCTGTAGGCAAGCATTGTGGGAATTGTAGACCCACTCAGTTGGCTTGGATCATTGGCTGGGAACAATGGTGTGGACCATGTTCGTGGCAAGATTCACATTATTCAGGTCTTGAACTGGTTTTGGTATGGGTAGAATTCAAGTATTCCAGGGGGATTGTATTGTTCTTGGAATGCCCGCTTTCAAATATTTGACAATATGACCCTGAATTGCCTGTGCAATGGGGCGAGGATAACTTTTCTGTCTGAGGCAGACAAGCATGGCTAGAGGCTTCATTTGTATAATTATTGGTGCATGATGAGATGCATGGCCTGGTGGATTATCTTCCGCCCACAACTGGTGCACTTCAAACTCCTGCCAGGTATCGGGGACCTGGCTCTCTTGAGTCATCATTACTCACCATATCTCATCTGGGGGGTGACTCATCATTAGGGCCATCTTATCTTCCTCAAAGGACAGGGTAGCTCCCATTTTGCAAAGGATGTCACGACCCAAAAGAGGAACTGGACACTCAGGCATATAGAGGAATTGGTGTTCTATATCTCTTCCATTCAGGGAACATTTCAGGGGCTTTAATATAGGATGATTTACTAGACCATCAACCCCTTGGATATTTAATACATTATTGGAAAAGGGAGCCAAGGGCTTTGTAATCACGGATCTAGACGTTCCTGTGTCTACCAAAAAGGTTGCATTATTGCCCCCTATCTTCATTCGGACCAAGGTTTCGAGGGAGCTTGACTAAACCCTGTTCCCCTTCAGTCTTCAGACCACTCATCTATTGCAGCCAAGCCTTTAGCTTCTGTCCCTTTTTAGTGCTGACTTCGGCTTTTGCCCTGGAATTCACGGGACTTCATTCCTCTTCCACTTTTTTCCTCTCTGGGAATCATAAGTCTTGATCTCTTGAGTCAATTGACCAGGGTCCATTCTTCTATTCTGTTCACTTCCTTGTTCCTTTATTCCAACTTCAATTCTCTTGGGACATTCTTGTAGCCAGTGGCTTTCTTCCTTACACCACTTACATCTATCCCTGCCCTGGGTTTTGGAATTATTTGAAAACGCAACTGCCAGCAATTCAGCTTTATGTTGCATCCTGTAATCTTTCTTCCTTTCTTCCACTTTGTCTCTATTCACAAAGACCCTTCGTGCAATTTCCATTAATTGGTTCATATTCATTCCTAAGGCTCCTTCTGGAGCTTCCATTTAAGGTCTGTGGCACTCTAAGATATGAAAGCCATGGCTAGCAAGCAGGCATTTTCGAGATCCAGGGGATTGATTGAGGTGTAGGTTTTATACACATCAACCAGCCTTTGGAAAAAGGCTTTGGGACTTTCGCCTGATTTTTGGATTACAAGAGAAGGCTTTTGACATATTCACTGGAGGTTTTGCAGTCTCTCCTAAGCCCTGAAGAATTAGTGCCTGATAGTCCCGGAGGGAGGCCATGTCTCCATAGGGATCCCATTGTGGGTCTTGTCTTGGAAACTGTAAATTTAGTGCAGCCTGAAGGCTTCCTCCGTCTGCAGGCTTTAGGATTTTTCCAATGGCACTACTTAATCTCTCTCTCTTCACTATTAAGGAGAGTAGTCATAAACCGTTCTAAATCCTGCCAGGTTGGATTATGGGTTTTAATAATAACCCTGAACAATAACCTCCTGAGGCTTAGTGGACAACGGCCCATAATGTTGTTTCCAATTCAATAGATTTGTAGTGGTGAATGGGACGTATTGAAATAGAGGTTGAATTTCTTCCTATCCCTGTCTATCTATAATTCTTTGATCCAATTGGCGAAGTGGAGCTAGGAACTGACTTCTGGTTCAGGCAGCAACGGGAGAAGTCCATTGGGTTGCAGGAGAAGGGGGTCTGCTAGAAGGACTTTCCACTTTTTGCTTTTCCCTCTGGTCACTTTGTCCTACTGCCCCTTCATTATTTCCACCATGAGCAAATTGTTGCTTCCTCGGATGATAAAAAGGACCATATGGAGGGGGACCTTCCTGTTCATAGTGTGTGGTCTTTAGAATGGGCTTCTTTTTGAGGTGATTCTTTTTGACCTCACATTTGCCACTTCTTCTCATTCGAGCCACACAGACCTTCATAGCTTCCATTCTATATTTACGAAGCCAGTCAGGACTCTGTTGTACTGCTATTTGCCACTGGTCAATATACTGATACTGATCCAGGTGGCCGGTTTTAGCATCTGTTATGATCTAATGTACTTTTGAAATGATGTCTGGATTACAAGTGCCTTTGGGCTTCCACTCTACATTAAATGTTGGCCATTCATTCTCACAGAATCTTTTCAAATCCCCAGGATTGAGGAAAGAAGCCTTATAAGTAGATATGGTCTTACTTCTCCTTTTGTCTTGGGTCATAGGTGTCTCTATATGAACTTTAGCTGAACCTTATGGTTTGGGCTTTTGACATAAGGACATTTACTGGAACCTTTACTGGACTTCTGTGGTTTAAGGCTGATGACCTTTTCCTGTATTTGTACATGACTTACAAGCAGGCTTTTTATCTTTCCCTTTTGCCATGTCTTATTCTTTTATTTTAATTCACATTTTATCCTGCTTTACCATAACACTGTCATATTACCTACTAAGACTGTATTACTATTATTTTTTGTTCCTTCCTAGTACCTATCTCTTCTCACTTATGACTATAACAATGTTACTTGTATCATTAAAATTTATATTGTTTTATTTGTTTCCAAGTATAATTTGATTGCTTATTAGTAACCTATGACTATAACCAAGTGTTGTATCTTATGATTTTTGATGAATGTATTCTATTTTATTTTTCTTTATGTACACTGAGAGCATATGCACCAAAGACAAATTCCTTGTGTGTCCAATCACACTTGGCCAATAAAGAATTCTATTCTATTCTATTCTATTCTATCAGGGGAGAGCTCCAATGGGGAGAGCTTGAAATGTGGCTGTGGAGTTCACGGTCTTCACTTCTGATAATACCGGAAGAACAGCTGGACATCTCCAGCTCTAGAGCTCTTCTTCTCTGCCTTGTGCTACTCTTGCTTACTGGGAATGCTTTGGACTTTGATGATTTGCATACTGCACAATCCAAATATGCCTTACATCCCTTTAAATTTAATCCTTCTCCAAGATGTTCCAACTTTTGCAAAACTTGGAAGCTGACATGGCCAAGTTTTCTGTAAAAGAGATGAACACATCAATCATGCTGTGACACATTTCTAAATGTTTGGGCACATTGAACCTTTTGTCCCTGCAACACATAAAGATTATCCTCTTTTATGCCCTGTGCACATACATTCCAATTTCTCTTTATGAGACACCTTCCATTTGCAATTGTGGTCTCAAATCCTTACTTTTCTAAACTAGAGACACTCAATAAATTATGCTCCATTTCAGGCACACATAATATATCATTTAATCTCTTTTCCAGATATGGAATTTGCACACTGCCTTTTCCAATGACCTTAGCCTTCTGGCCATTTGCCAAGGCTACTGCATCTCCAGCAGCTGGATCCATCTTGTAAAACAATTTTGAATTGTTAATAATTGTTTGAGTAACCCCACTGTCTATTAACAGTTTGTCTCTGCTATTGCAATAGCAAACTTTTGCCACAGCAACTTGTCCATCTGCTGATTTTATTCCTTGCAAATAGATTTTTCCCTTGCAAATAGTCTCTTCTACTACTTTTCTCTTTGCAGACATGTCTGTTGCTCTGGTCTCTGCAGACAGTTCTTTGCTCTTTGGGCCCCTACCTCAGGAATTTCTTCTCATGGCTTCTCCTAAAATGGCACTTGTTCTCCTCAGCAATCAAACAAGCCTTTAAGGCCTCCAAATGTAATTCCTGCTCTGGTTTGCACTTAAAACTGTTAAAACTATGCCCCACATTTCATCCAGACTGCTTAATACCAATAGCACTTTCTGAGATTCTTGAATCGTCATTCCACACTATTCTAACTCAACAAATAGAGTCTGCATGAGTACAAAATGCTGCTGCACAGAATCATGTGGTTCAAGCTAGGCTCTGTATAACTTTCTCGATAAACTTTCCTGACAAACAAACAAGCTCACTTCTTAATTTCAGCCAGACTTCCCTTGCGGTCTTTAAGTCAGCTAGATTGATAAATTGTTCATCTTCTAAACTTAAGATGATGTATGCCATTGCCTTATCATGCTGCCTCTGATCTGCTACTGCTAATAGTGTCTGGGGTGGATTAACAACAATATCCCAGAGCTCCTCAGCCTTCAGAAAGCATTCCATCTTTGCAACCCAAATAATATAATTATTCTGTCCCAATTGAGGCAGAGAGCTCGCCTCAATTTCAACAGCCATCATGCAAACCTTCTCTGCCTGATTTATATTTTAACAGAGGCAGTCTCTCAGCATAATTACAATTCAGTCTTTTTATGTGCTCTTAGCTCATAACCTGTCAGAGGTTGTGCAGCAATCACATCCAGAAAGCACACATGGGTAATTGATTCACCAGGATTCATTAACTTCTCTTTACACATTTAGTAAATATAGAATACCAAAAGCAGGTTTTCCAACATGGTAGGAAATACAAGCAAACACAGGCAGAGGAGAGAACAGTTTCAGTTTCAGTTCAGACCAGCAGACTAGTTTTGAGCTCAGCACAGACTCAGAGCTAAAGAGCTAAGCCACGCCTAGGCTCCTTGCTGTCTCCTTGTTGCTCACACAGAAAAATACTGTTTCAATCAAACCAATCAAACCATATTACTGTTTAGATCAATGTATGGACTCAGTGTACTAATAGCTTCAGCTTATTGGCCAATATAGAGTTCTTTACTATGACTAAGCATTAAGTTTGCAATTCCAGATCTTCTCCTCAATTTGATCTATACAAAAAAAAAAAAAGAAATTAACGAATTTAGTAGTAATTCCTCTGCTCTTTAAAATGTTGAAATAACAGTATATTTTAAAGCTCAGTGAATGGAAGAAAACAGATTCAAAGATACAGGATCTGCCATTATTAAATACTATTCAAAGATATAATACCTGCTTAAAAGGAAATGAGAGAGAGAGACAGAGAGAGGTTTATAGCTACTTAACTCCTACTACTGCAAAAAGAAGGAATCTGAATAATACTGCAGCTGTGTACTTCACTTGTTATCTGTTGAAGAGTTGGGAGTGGGTTGAAAAAAACCAAAAATATCCAGGACCTATTATTCATCCTTAATCACCATAATCACCATTAATCGTTGCTTCTCACTGATAAGCACACTGTTTTCTCTTTTGGGCACTTGGTGGAGTTCTAGAAAAATGTGTCATCGCAGTTCTGAAAAGAACACTTCTTCAAGAGACCATAAATAGGACAGATAATTTTTATCTTGTCTTTTAAACTACCTATACATTGAAATATCACCCAGTATTTTGGAGATTCTGTTATAAATTTTATTCTCAGATGGAGAGAAGAATGGTATTACAGCAATGTTCTCTCTTATCTAATTGGCTTGTTGCATTATTGCTGTAATAGGTAATATTGTCAACAGGCAGCAAATATCATCTCTGCAAACAAACTAAAGAAGCAGCACCTAATTAGCTGCAACAAGATCTCATAGACTAGTTACAAACAACAGCATGACAAAAAAAGCAAACATGAAATATTGCAACATCTGCAACTAATACCACTAGCCTGCAAACAAGAACTGGTGGAATCACAAAATAGACAAAGTAATAGAAATGGAGATGCTAAAGTGCTCTGCAACTTTAGAATTCAAACAGACACATATCTGCCACACAACCCAGACTTAATCACTGTTGATAACAAAGACAAAAAAAAGTCTGGATAGTGGTCATTGCAGTACCTGGAGACAGAAGAAGAGAAGAAAAAGGACCAGAGAAAATCTCAGAATGTAAAGACCCATGGAATAACTGTAATAAAAGAAAGCAAAAAATGGAAATAGTAAAACTGTGTTTCCCTGAAAATAAGACATGATCTTATTTGCTTTTGGACACCTGGGTTTATTTTTGGGGAGGTCTTATTTTTTGATGTGCAGGAGTGGTGAGCACAGGGGCCGATGGGAGTGGCAGAACAGCTATCACTGGCCCTGTCCTCTTGTCCCACTGTCTGCTTGCCCACAGCCATAATGGGCCAAGCTCTTGGCATTCCCTGGCCTCCACCCACCCTGCCTGTTGATCCACCTGCTGCTGGGACACTTCTCAGCTATGGCAGGCACCATGCTGGTTACTAAGCAGCAGCTGCTGCTGGCCTTGTGCTGCTGCTGGCCTTGTGGGGGTTCTTCGTTCTTCTGGTAGGGTGGGTGGAGGCTGGGGTGTGCTGAGAGCTTGGCCCAATTGAGGTTCGTTGGGGAGGAGCCCACAGCTCATTGTTTGTGAGAGGTTTGGGGGGAAGCCCTTTTACCCAACCCAGCCTCTCTTTCAGGTGGGCAGGAAGCCCCCTTGTACCATGCAGCCAGCTGGTTGAGAATCAGGTGATCCTGGGAACCACTCCATGGCTGGACATAGAACTCCAGCTGGAAGGGTGCTGCTGACTGCTTGACTGCATGCCTACTTGGTGCTGCAGGCACCGGGCTACAGCCCTGGCCCTGGTGGGCATTGCATCTTTCATGCCAGCTGTGTGCAGGGTAGCTCCAGTGGGAGGTAGTGGAGGCTGCTGTGTAACAACCAAGGCTTGGTGGTGGACTGGGCCAGGTAGAAGGCAAGGTGGTTGCAGAGCAACCAGCATTATGCTTTCCTCACACAGCCAGCATGACAGCTGCAGTGCCCGCCAGGGCCCAAAGAGCATAGCTATAGCCCAACACCAAGGAGGCATGCAGCCCAAACACTTCACAATGCAGGTTGGCACCTATTAGGCATCCAAACACTTTTTGCCTGCTTCATCTTCCTCTGGGTGAAAAGTGTGCGGCAGTCAGTTCAAGTGATCGTGTGTATGTGTGTGTGAGAGAGAGGGGGGGAGGGAGAGAGAGAGAGAGAAAAGGTGAAGGGGAACCAGGTAAGGGGACCAAGCCTCAGCTGCCCAGAAGCAAGATGCAGTAACAAGAATTGGAGGCAATTCTGGAAGATTGTGGGAAGCACTGGCTTACAGTAGAAGCAAAGTGAAGTGATAGGAGAGTGAAGAGAAAGCAGAAAGAGATGGCATTTGCAATGGGATTGGGCTATATTGGCTGTAGATAAGACCTGACGGGGCACACAGAGGATTGTATTAGAGCTGGGCTAATTGGTTTTTTTCTGAGAATAGGTGGATATGAACAGAGTTACAATCGTAAATAACAATACAAATAATAAAGAACACAACTTCAGGGATTATAATTATAAGAATTTTGTTTTGGGAGTCAGAACTGGCCAGGGAACAGAAAAAACAGCATTTTTGGAACAATTGGAGAAGTCTCGCTTTCTTTTTTCTTTTCTTTCTTTTGCTTCTCTGCGAGCTTTACTGTGAATTTCTGAGTGGACAGTGATACAGAGACACCTAGTGGTCTATAAATTTGAATTTTAATGGCTGTTGCAAGACAAATTGATAGTGACATAAGGGAAAAAAAACCTCTGAGTAGAATAGAAGAAAATCAGAAGACAACCACGGCGGATAAAAACATAACTTAATATTAAGTGAAAGCTGAAATCCCGTTACTATTAATATTATAAATCGTGTGTGTGTGTGTGTGTGTGTACATATACATACATACATACACACATAAAAATATGTATGTATGTATGTATTTGGTTTTGTAGATTTTCACGGAAGTAGGTATGTATGTTTAGTGTTTTATTGTACGTATTAATCTCCAACGGTTTCCAAGAAAAACAATTACCAACCGAATTCAAAGGGAGACTCCCCCCAAAAACCGAGACACAGAACAGGACAACGGCATCGCCCTCCTTCCTTACATCAAAGGCATCACAGATAAAATCAGCAAAATTCTCCACAAACACAATATCAAGACAGCCTTCAACACTGTCCCAAAAATACCCTGTTTTTTCTTTCCTCTCTTTGATAATCGGAGTTATACTTCAAAGCCTTTCAGTTTGTTTATTGAGAGTGATAGTGGAAAGAGCACGGTTTGTTTATACAGCTGCTCTTTTGGAGTTTCTGCAGTGAAGGCAAAGTTTTGACTTGAAAGATTATAATGAACTTGTCTGGAATACAATAAAAGCCTTGAATGCTATAGTGGCAGTGTTTATAAGGATGGTGCAACATGAAAAAGAAACATTAATATTGCAAAATATTAGTAATAACAGAAAAAATTGAGATGAGAATGGATGATGCAGAACAAAGAACAACAAAAAGAGATGGAAAAATTGAGAATATTTATTAAAAGAAGAAAGTGGAGGACAGAGTGCCAAAAATTGAAGGAAAAAAGGAACAAAGAGATAAGAAAATTGTGGATACTGACAGCATATTGAGCATGGTTGGAAATAGTAAGAGCAGACTATGGAAAGGGCAGATAGGTGGACTGGAACTCTACCTCAGACCTCAAAGTACAGAAGAAGAAGAAAGAGAGAATTTGATGGAAGTAAGGAGAAAAATCTTGACTGAAACATTGGTGATAACCAAAGATAAGTTGATGAAAGGAACAGATGGAAGGTTTCGAGTGCTCATAAGATGAGCAACAAGCTGCAAAAGGAAGTCCATAAAAGACCCACTAAGAAAACAACGAGAATATTAATTCCACAAATGACATGAGATATAAAACTGCAGTACTACTGGAAAGATACAGGTTGATGTAGTGAAAGTTTATAATAAAAATTAAGTCAAACTTAGTTAAATTTAGAGTATTATATATAGTCATATAAATGAGTAATAATGATAATAATACATATATGGGTACCAGTTTGAGGATATGAAATTTTATACAAACTGCAAATGAGGACTATGAGAGGAGACTTAAAAGTATTTGTTATTAAATATAATCAATTTTTATTTAGAATAAGTTAGAAATATGAAATGTTATTGAATGGAATGTTATTATATAGTTTTACCACAAATTTAGGATATTTCATACAAAAGGATGTAAAAACAATTTATAATCAAATGAATGTTTAATAATTATAATAATTTTTATATAATATATTGGATTGATGATATAAGAATTTGTTTGAAATGAGTTGATAATTTGTGATCTTACATACATTTGAAAGTGAGGACTATGGAAATGATGCACAAAAACTTTACAACCAAACGACATGCTGTATGTGATTGAAGAAAGTTCTATGTGTTATTTGTTGTCTGTCTTTGTTTGGCCAAAAAAGAAAAATATTCTTTTCCTTTTTTAAAAAAAACCCAAGAAATGATATACAAAGATTTTTGGGTTTGCAGAAATACCACCCCAAGAAAATAGAAATTAAGAGCTAGAAGAGACATGTGCAGCAATAGAAAAAAAAAGGATCAGAGGAAGATAGGAAAAGGAGGGAAGGAAGAGAGAAGGTGAGGAGAGGAAGATGGAAGGGGGAAGAAGAGAAGGAGAGAGGGAAGGAAGGGGAGGAGGAAGAGAGGAGGAGGGGAGAGGTAAGGAAAGAAGGAAGGGAAAAGAGGAAGTAAGTAGAGAAGAGAGGGAGGGAGAAAAGGAAAGGAAAGGAGGAGGGGTGTCAAAATAGACGAGGGATGGTAAACAAAACAACCTGAATGGAATATTACAATTCTATAAATGGAATGACTAATGTATTAGAATTATGAATGTAAAAAAAGAAGAATTATGTGAATGAATATATAGAGAATAAAAAAAAATTAAAAGAAGACACCTCACTGCAAAATCTTTGGGACACCATGAAAGCATATATAAGATGCCTCATGATCACTTATATAGCAAGAAAAAAAGAAAAGGAAAAGAACAACAAGAACGTATGCAAAAAGTACTCAGTGAAGTGGAAGCAGAATTACAGAAAGACCCAAAGAATAAAGCCAAAAAAGGAGAGAGAGGTGATAAAACATAAGATCAATTTAACAACCCAAAAAGAATTAGCACAGAAAATTAAAGCAGCCAAACAAAATTATTTTAAACAAGCCAATAAACCTGGACGGTGGCAAGCATAGAGATTAAAAAATGAAAGAGAAAAAATAATGATATATCAACTAAAAGATGATGAAGGAAATATGCAATATAAATTGGAAGAAAAGAAGCAAATTATACAAAAATATTTCACAAAATTAAACTCGCAAGATACTGCGGCGGAAACTAAGATAAAACAATACCTAAATCCAGAAAAGATAAATCTCGAAAGAACAATGGGAGGTGATAAACAGGTCAATAACAGCAACGGAAGTAGAAGCAGTCCTGAAGAATCAGAAGAACAACAAAACCCTGGGATCCCAGTGGAGTTATGTAAATATAATCAAATAATACTGGAGGAACTGGGACTGGAAATGTTTAATGAAGTTTTAGGAAAAGCCAAGGTGCCAGAATCATGGAGCAAGGCAGTTATATTACTCGTCCCTAAAGAAGAAGCCAATCCATAAGAAATCCAAAACTATAGACCAATTTCATTATTGAATTAAGACTTAAAAATGAAGAATATAAGACCCAAGCTTATCCCCATGATTTAGTATTTGTTTTAGAGGAATTAGAATCTAGTCTGAAATTAATTAAAAAATTAGAAGAATATGGGGAGATGGCAGGATTAAAAATTAATAAAAGCAAACAAAAATGATAACTAAGTATATGATGAAAAAACAAGAGGAGGAATTGGAATTAGTGACTAAAATGCAAGCAACCAAGAAAGTGAAATACTTAGGGATTTGGGTGTCAGCAAAGTGCTCTACAATCAAAGATGATAATTATAATAAACTAGTGATACAAATAAAGAAAGATCTAGAGAGCTGGAAGAATATTCAATTATCACTAATGGGATGTATATCCACAGTTAAAATGAATATTCTACTAAGAATCTTATTTCTGCTACAAGCCGCACCCATAAACTCTGGTAAAACATTCTTCCAGGAACTAAATAAACTAACATCTAGGTTTATCTGGCAAGGGCGAAAAGCAAGGATTAAACTAAAATCAATGCAAGACAGCAAGGAGAGGGGAGGTCTAGCCCTACTAGATTGAGAGTTATACTCACAAGCAACAACACTAACATGGTTGAAGGACTGGATGGAGCTAAAAAATAAAATAATCTTGACCTTAGAAAGTCACAATTTGCAAGTAGATTGGCACACGTTCTTATAGGATGGTAAAAATAAAATGCACAAATACTTTCATAAACATCTAATTAAAACTGGCTTAAAATTTAAAAAAATCACTACTTGAAAATCCTGAATTGTAGCATAATGTTGCTTAACACATCTTGCAATGTTTTGTAAAATTCCGCTGGCAATCTATCTGGCCTGGTGTTTTCCCCCTTTTTATCTTTTTATTGCTTCTGTTACTTCCATCATTGTTATTCTCTCTTCCAGGTGCTGAAGAAACTCCTTGCCACCAAGCTTTATGCAAAGCTGTCAAAATGTGAATTCCAGAAAACTTCCCTAGATTACCTAGGCTACCAGATATCCAGTGGAGGGTTCATGTGTATAGGCTCTGCTCGTCTTGAATTCAGTAGATCAAATTTTTGTTCTGAGGGTGGGTGGTTTGCTTTGTGCTGCTAATAAGCAGCAGGAATTCTTGGCACGGAGACAATTCTGTTTTTGGGTGCCCTTCCTCCCCTCACAGAGTCAGTCTGAGCAAGTTAATTGGCACGCTGCCCAGCACAATTAGCTCACCTTATCTCCTTAGCCCAAAGAAAAGGTAAACAAGCTGTCAAACGGCTGATGGATTGCTGTTCAGACAGTTTAATGCAACCAGGATTCTGGAGCTATTAATGACCAGCTCCCATCGGCAAACCCCCCACCACCACCAGAAGTCAAGTTTACATAGTATTCTTATGCATACCAGTGCTGTGTGTGAGGTAATTTAAGGTGACTAGTGTCGTCAGCATCTTCATATCCGGTCACATGGGTGGCAAGCCACTCCCATCTGGTCACATGGGCAGCAAGCCACTCCCACAAAGGAGGCCACATCCACAGAGTAGGTTCGAACAATTTTTGAAACCCACCACTGCTATAAGGTTTTGGGTTTCCTACTTGAGCAGGGGGGGTTGACCTCCAAGATCCCTTCCAGCCCTATGAGTTGATGATGTTAAAAATAGCAGTAGACTTATATACCGCTTCATAGGCCTTTCAGGCCTCTCTAAGCGGTTTACAGAGAGTCAGCATATTGCCCCCAACAATCTGGGTCCTCATTTTACCCACCTCGGAAGGATGGAAGGCTGAGTCAACCCTGAGCCGGTGAGATTTGAACCGCTGACCTGCTGATCTAGCAGTAGCCTGCAGTGCTGCATTTAACCACTGCGCCACCTTGGCAGCAGCTAGAGTTGTAGGGCAGCGATGGCAAACCTTTTTTGGCTCGCATGCCATAAGTGGGGGGAGCACAGGGGCCCACCAGTGTGCATGCACACACTACAGGCGTGACTGCCCATTTTTGCATGCTTTTTCCCCCTTCCCAGGTTCCAGAGGCTCTATAGGAGCCTGGGGAGGACGAAAACAGCCTCCCCTGCCCCCTGGAAGCCCTCCGAAGGCTTCAGGGACCTTCAGGGGGCTTTTCTGAAGCCTCCGGAACAGTCAAAATGACTCTCCAAGCAAACTGGAAGTCACTTTTAAGCACTCCAAAGGCTTCAGGGAACTTCAGGAGGCTTCCCTGAAGCCTCCAGAGCAGTCAAAACGACCCTCCAAGCAAACTGGAAGTCCGTTCCTGAACTTCCGGTTTGCCCGTAGGGCCGTTTTTTTTGTGCTCCGGAGACTTCAGGGAAGCTCATGAATCCTCTGGGGGGCCTCCAGGGGGGAGGCTCTTTCACCCTCCCCAGGCTCATGTACAGCCTCTGGAGCCTGGGGAGGGCGAAAAATGGCTTTAAAAAAGGGTGAATTCAGCTGGCCTGCTGGACAGTGCCTTGGGTGCCCTGACAAATGGCTTGGCGTGCCATCTGTGGTACGGGTGCCATAGGGTCTACATCAGTGGTGTAGGGTTTCCTACTTGAGCTGGTTATTGGACTAGAAGACTCCAAGGTCCCTTCCAGTCCTATAACTCTATGATGTTATGAAATGGCTATAGGGTATAGGGTTCCTACTTGAACAGGGAGTTGGACTAGAAGACCTCCAAGGTCCCTTCCAGTCCTATGAGTCTATGATGTTAGAAATGGCAATAAGGTGTAGGGTTTCCTACTTGAGCAGGTGGTTTGACTAGAAGACTCCAATGTGTCTTCCAGTCCTATGAGTCTATGATGTTATGAAATGGTGATAGGGTGTAGAGTCTCCTACTTGAGTAGAGGGTTGGACTAGAAGACCAACAAGATCCCTTCCAGTCCTATGTGTCTATAGTGTTTTGAAATGGCTATAGTGTGTAGGGTTTCCTACTTGAGCAGGGGGTAGGATTAGAAGACCTCCAAGATCCCATCCAGTCCTATGTGTCTGTGATGTTATGAAATGGCTATAGGGTGTAGGGTTTCCTGCTTGAGCAGAGTGTTGGACTAGAAGACCTCCAAGGTCCCTTCCGGCCCTATGTCTATGATTTTATGAAATGTGTATGGGGTATACAGTTTGCTACTTGAATAGGGGGTTGGAAGAGAAGATCTCCACGGTCCATTCCAGCCCTATCTTATGAAATGATTATAAGATGTAGGTTTCCAACTTGAGCATGGGTTTCGACTAGAAGACCTCCAAGGTACCTTGCAGCCCTATGAGTCTATCATGTTATGAAATGGCTATAGGGTGTAGGGATTCCTACTTGAGTAGGGGGTTGGACTAGAAGAAATTCAAGGTCCCCTCCAGCCTTATCAGTCTATGATTTTATGAAATGGCTATAGTTTGTAGCGTTTCCTATTTGACCAGGGTGTTGGACTAGAAGACCTCGAATGTCCCTTCCAGTTCTATGAGTCTATGATTTTAGAAATGGCTATAGTGTGTAGGGTTTCCTGCATGAGCGGGGGGTTGGACTAGAATACCTCCATGGTCCCTTCCAGCTGTATGAGTCTGTGATCTTAGAAATGGCTATAGGGTGTAGAGTTTCCTAATTGAGTAGGGGGTTGGACTACAAGACATCCAAAGTCGCCTCCAGCCCTATGAATCTATGATTTTATGAAATGGCTATAGTGTGTATGGTTTCCTACTTGAGCAGGGGGAAGATTAGAAGACTCCAAGGTCCTTGCAGTACTATGAGTTTATGATTTTCCAGTGGAACAGAGGGAGGGGTTACGTGTGGGTTTTCTCAAAGCCTGATTGGTCCAAAGACTGAGAGAAAACTTCTTAAATACTCCTTCCTTCTCCTTATCTCCCATTTTCCTCTCAGTCTTTTGGTTCAAGCACTGTTGAGTATTGTTAGATAGGAATTAATTCATTTAATTGGATAAGCGTAATTCGATTAATTGGAGACTCTAAATTTCTAAATTGCCAAAATTCTGTTGCGGCTCAAGGGACAGTCTTTTCTGCCTTGTGCAGTCTGGGAGAGCCCCATGGGGCATTGCTCTCCCTCTCCGCGGGCCTGGAGCTCTGCTTCATATCCCCGGGCCAGAAGGGGTGAAGAGCTTCGAAGCACAGCTTCGGGAGCTTTCTGGAAAGCGGATGGTGATATTGGATGGTTTTGGCTTGCTGGCACTCGCAGAGATCACGTGAAGAGTCCGCAGAGCTGCCACCTTCAAATTGGATGGCTGCTGACATCCGCACTGCCCCAGACATCAAGGGCACCGTGAGTCGAGTATTAAGGCTGCGAATAGAAGGGGGGGCCAACCGAGGTTGAATCATATCTCCGTGCCGGAAATCCCTGCTGTTTTTATTACGGTGCAAAGTAAGGAACCTCCACTTAGGACAATATTTCAGCTATTTATCTGAAATTAATACAAGCAGAGTCTGTACCTGAGAACCTTATCTGCTTTTTTTCTTTAAAAAATCCTAGCTTCATTTTTTACAAGAGCTTCCTTCGTGCACTTGGTTTTTTTTCCTTAAAAAATAAGCTCCTAAAATGGCGATTGTGCATTCTCCGTAACAATGCCACATTCCTAACTCTTCGGCAAAGAACAGTGATAAAAAAGATCAAAGAACAGCCAGCCAGCAGTTTCTTACTAATTAGTTTCACTTCTCTGAAGAGCTTACAAGACTTTTTTCTTATCAAATTTTAAAAGTTTTAAAAGACTCTTTGCTAATATAGAGACATTCCAAACAGAGGTGAATATGCTGAACTGTTTTGTTACAATGCTAATCTTTTGAAACCTTCTGCAAACTTTCTGCAAAAAGGGAGGAACAGTTGGCTAGCAGTATCTTATTAATTAGTTTCACTTCTCTGAAGAGTTTACAAGACTTTCCTCTTATTAACTTTGCTAATATATATTTTTGATATAGAGAAGTCCAAAATGGCGCTGAATATGCCGAGCTGCTTTGTTACAACGCTCTTTTCTGAAACCTTTTGAAAAACCCCTAAGAACAAACAAAGGGGTGACTTAATACTTTTTTTCTCGTAAGCTGCACAGCAGGCCAGTAGAGTTTGATTAATTGCTTGAAGAAAAGATATAATGGCATCAAAATTAAATCCTGAGCCGAAACTTCCTCCTAGGAGCACATCCCCCAAAGTTGCAGCTTCCACCCTCTATGCCCCCTACTGGAGATTTGCTAACGAAAGAACTTTTTTTGGAAACTTTGAGAGAATTTAGAGAGCAGAATTTAGAAACTTTCAGAGAATTCAGAGGGGAGATAAAGAACGAGATGAAAGAGTTTAAGGCAGACTTATATGATAAGATTGATACTAGGATTGCCAAAATAAATGATGATATGCTGGAACTTGTAACTATATTGGCAGAACATGTTTCTGGAATGGAAGATAAGCTAGAGGTTCTTAATGAAGCCAACACCAATTTGACATCCAAAACTGAAGTGGTGCAACAAAAAGTTGAAAACGCTGAAAAACAAATTATTATGATACAGTACAGACAGATGGAGCTTGCATTAAGAGTCAGGGGGCTGCGCGAAGACAAACAGGAGAACTTGAAGCAGATTTTTTCAGAGACTTTTGACCGTCTGGTGGGAAGACCGGGGTCCAACTTTGACTGACAGATCGATAAAATTTATCGCGTTAATTCTTGGGTGGCAAAACAGAAGCAACTCCCCCGAGATGTAGTTATATACTTTGCTACAAGAGAGTTCAGAAACATGATACTACAAGAGTCCTATAACACCAGGCTTCAAATTGGCGGACAGGATTTGATTGTCTTGAAAGAAATACCACCTCAAATACTAAGAGCCAGGAGAGATTATGCTTTTCTAGTGAAAGAACTCAGAAACCGTCAGATACAGTATAGATGGGATGTGCCATTTGGTATTATAATTACATTTGACAAGCAAAGATATCATCTCAACTCTGTATGGAAAGCTCGAGATTTCTATCACAAGATTCTGAAGGTGGGACACCCTGAATCATCTGGATCTGGAGAAAGACCACGAGAAGGACAAGATAGACAGCAAACACACAACTACCAGACAAAATGCACCATTTCCTCCTCCCGGAAGGGCAAGGAGTCATGGAACAAAGACCTAGCCGTATGACTACCAGACGAATGGAAAAACAAGCTACAATGCAACAACCTCAACAATCACTGGCCATTGATCAAGGAGTTACAGCAACAAGCTCAGAAGCCATGGGAGGAGCTAGGCCAAAGGTTAAACAGGCCATGCAGGAGGCTCTAAAAAAGCTTCAGGCAACCAAAAATGACAACTAAGATTTTGACATGGAATGTCAATGGACTGAACTCTCCACAGAAGAGAAAGAAAATATTTCACTATCTCAAACAGTTCAAGAATGATATAATTTGTCTGCAAGAAACTCATATCAAATAAACTGATCAAAAATATTTGTTTAACCCCAAACTTGGTCAACATTTTGTGACCTCTGCTACGGAAAAGAAAAATGGTATAGTTGTATACTTAAGAAAAGACATTAAGGCTGAACTAATTGAAGCAGATCCCTTTGGAAGATATATCGCACTAGACCTAATCTTAGAAGGGAAAAAGACATTACTTTTGGGAATTTATGCTCCTAATCAACAGCAAGACGGATTCTATAGAAATCTTTATGCTAAATTAGTACAGTGGGACTTTAAGTCTTGTATACTATTGGGTGACTGGAACGGCGTGATTGACACTAAAAGAGATAAGAAGACCTCTCGCCGAAATACTAAAATCCGAGCTAAGTTACCCAAACCTTTTTTTGACATGATGGACAACTTCGAATTGAGAGATGTTTGGCGAGAAAGAAATGCAGAGGAATATGACTTCACCTTTTTTTCTGATAGACATCAATCCCTTTCAAGGATTGATTTTATACTAATCACTAATGATTTACTTTCTAGGGTGAAGAAGACAAAGATTGCGGCGTGGGTCCTTTGGGATCAGAACCCAGTTTGGATGGAATTGGGAAGGGTAGTGCAGGCAAGAAGGTCTTGGAGGCTGAATAAAAACTTATTCAGATATGAAAAGTACATTAATGATTGTAAAAAATTGTTATCTGAATACTTTGTTCTGAATATGAATAAGGGTACATCTATGGAATTTGTATGGGATGCAAGCAAAGCGTATATGAGAGGAGTACTGATGAATATAAACAAAATACATAGACATAAACAAGGGCAAAAACGAAAAGAATTGGAAGAGGAAATTAAAGGGAAAGATTTGGAGTTAACATTGAATCCAGGCGATACAAAGGCTAAGGAAGCAATCACCATATTAAAATCCCAATTTGATATGTTGATCTCTGACCAGGTAGCCACTAGTTTATTATATGCAAAACACAACACTTTTTGTAACGCAAATAAACCGGGCAGATGGTTGGCTTATCAGATTAAGAAAAAAAGGAAAATTTGAAATGTAACCAAATTGAGTTATAGAGGGAAGGAGGTGTTTCAACAGGAGGAGATTCAAAAGGCATTTCGGGAATTTTTTACAGAATTGTACAAAGGGGACAAAATTAAGGGTTTAGACATAGACAAATACTTAGCTAAAGAAAAAATACCCCCAGTTAGAGAAGAGTACAGGCAAAAGTTGAACCAACCAATAACCTCTGGGGAAATCCTGCAGGTAATCAAACAACTAAAGTTAGGGAAAGCGCCAGGCACAGATGGCTTGACAGCAGTTTACTATAAAAACTTACAGTTAGAAATGGTAGAACCTCTTAGAGAACTATTTAATAAAATTCAAACGGAAGGTAAAGTGCCCCCATCTTGGAAGACAGCGTTTATATCGTTGATACCCAAAGAAGATCAAGATATTACCCAACCAAAAAATTATAGACCTATCTCATTACTTAATGTAGATTATAAAATTTTTACTAAAATACTACCAAATAGGTTAATAGTGGTTATTCAACAATTGATACATACCGACCAAACAGGTTTTATACAGGGGAGACAGATGAAGAGTAATGTTAAACTAATCATTAATGCATTAGAATATTTGGGAAAGAACAATCAAATCCCTGCTGCGTTCATATTTCTGGATGCTGAGAAGGCCTTCGATCGAGTTAATTGGCAATTTCTGTTGAAGATATTGCAAAAAATGCAGATAGGAGATAGCTTTTTACGGTCAATTAAAGCAATATACCAACAGCAAACAGCTCAAATCATAGTCAACGGAAGTTTAACAGACTCCTTTCAAATCGGAAAAGGTACAAGACAGGGCTGTCCTTTGTCCCCACTATTGTTCATTATAACTTTGGAAGTATTATTGAATAAAATACGGGCTTGGATGGTCTAAAAGGGATCAAGATTAGGCAGCAAGAATACAGAGTCCGTGCTTTTGTGGATGATTTGGTCATAATATTGGAACAACTGCAGGAATCCAGTATGGTTTTAATGAACACGATTAATCAATATGGTCAAGTGTCTGGTTTTAAAATAAATTTAGGAAAAACAAAAATATTAGCTATAAATATGAATATTAAACAAAAGGAAGAACTAGGAGGGATGCTAGGATGTGAGGTAGTTAAAAAAGTCAAATATCTTGGGGTCAATATTTTAGCCTCAAATGGGAAACTATATAAGCATAATTATGAACCACTTTGGCGGAGTATACAGATAGAGATGAAAAAATGGGAGAAATTGCACTTATCTTTGCTGGGTAGGATAGCAGCAGTGAAAATGAACATTTTACCAAAATTTTTATTTCTTTTTCAAATGCTACCTATACTTAAAAAAGATGCGAATCTTTTAGAATGGCAGAAAGGTATCAACAAATTTGTATGGGCTGGAAAGAAGCCGAGGGTAAAGATGAAAATAATGCAAGATGTACGTGAGAGAGGAGGCTTGAAATTACCTAACCTAAAATTATATTATGATGCAGTGGCGCTATCCGCAATTAGTGATTGGATCCATTTGTAATGGCAAAAACAGGGTCTGCCTTTCTACTTACGTAAGAATAGGAGACAATGCCTTTTTCCAGAATAGAAAGGTTTATTGAATGCATTCAAGAGACCAGTAGATTTGCACCTAACTGATCTGACTTAGGTACATTTTGACAGAGGTTTTATACCTTTGAAATGGTTATTACAAATCATATAGACGTCATATAGGCGTGCACTAATACAGGTCATAACTTCTCACCTCAGCACAAAGTTATTTCGGGTAAAATTACAAATATTTAAGGAAAATTACAATACATGATTCCCAAACCACAATAGGGAAGTAAAGTGAAACTAAAAGAGAAGTGAATCTTGGTTACTCATGCAGAAGAAGGAAAAAGTCAGAATGCCACCCAGATATATTGCTAAAAATATGGTTAACCTATAGCTTGTTTACAAGGTGAACTTTGCCTTGGCATGAGCTGTGCCTATGACTAAGATATTGTGGTTAAGTTTCCCCTACTTGCGAAAAGCTGGCTTCCTGCGTTTCAAGCAGAAAAATTATGTTCCTTGTTCTTGTTCGTTAGGTGAAAGAGCATGAGCAGAGTTTTGATTTTGAAGTTTTAGAATTAGACAAAGACAAGTAGCCTGATTAAGTATTTAGGGGTTCAATGGTGGACCCCATGCTGTTTCACATTTAACCAATGATAGAATACTGAATATCGAGGGACATGATCTGGTATATGGTTGGCATGCTTACTTGTTATTCAACAAAGAATTGGATAAGAACTTTAAAACTCATATCTTAAGAAATGCTTTATTGTGGGTCTGGAAAAAATATCAACATAAACTAAATGATAAGTTACCCATGTGGGCAATTCCTAGACATGCAATTGAAAATATGAATATAGAACAAAAACACGATAGAACCACTTACAGACAACTTCTCACTTTGGAAAGGGGGGTTCTACAACTAAAATCTTTAGAGGTATTGAAAGAGGAGAAGGTAGTTCAAACATGGTTCCAGTATGGCCAATTACAGGCTAGGTGGAAAATAGACCAAAAAACTGGTTTTATCCAAGTTGAGGATAATTTGTTTAAACAAATGAGAGATCAAAGCTTAATGCATATAAAGAGGATATATAATGTACTAATACAGATGGATTCGGAAACGGAATTGGTTAAAGATTGTATGATAAAGTGGGCTCAGAATATTGAAGAACCAATAATGCTGGACACGTGGGAAAGAATATGGGTAAGAAATGTGAAATTTACACAAGCACAAAACCTGAGAGAAAATTTTTATAAGATGTTTTATAGATGGCATTTAGATCCTAAAAAGCTGGCTTCTATGTACCCGAATGTACAGCCTAAATGTTGGAGATGTGGTTCTCTCGATGCTACATATTTTCATATATGGTGGACTTGTCCAAAGGTTAAGGCATTTTGGATAAAAATGTGGTGGATCATGCAAAATATCTTTAAAAGAAGGATAAAATTCACTCCTCAGTTATTTTTACTAGGTATATGTACTGACTTTACAGCGGTAGAGACCAACTTGGTTCTGCACCTAATAATGGCAGCAAGACTGTTGGTGGCGCAATACTGGAAGAAGGAAGACGTGCCTACAACTCAAGAATGGACATTGAAAGTTACAAACCTAGCCGAGATGGCTAAAATATCGGCATATCTTAAAGACCACTCAAATGAGAGATATAAATGAGACTGGAAAAAATGGATTGACTATACACAAAACAAATATGGGACTAAGAAATTCCAGATAGCCTATGCTTAAGATTAGGAATAATTTAAACTGCTTAAAGTTTGTGCAACAGCAAGAAGCTGAGTTCAACACAGAGATGTTATTGACTTTCTTTCTTAAAAAATTTCCTTTGTTTTAATATATTTTAGACTGTGTTTGTTAAAAAGCTACACCGTGTACGGGCTCTGGGAAGTCAGGGGGGGAGGGAGGTGGGGTCTTAGGGGGGAGGGGGGAGGGGGATATATAGTATGTGCTAGATTTTAAAGTAACACAATTGCACTTGTATACTGTTGCTCTTTAATTCCAGTGTAAAAATAGGACAAGCTGAATATATTGATAGATAGTAGAAATACACCAAAGGGAGGAGTAGAGGGAAAGAAGAAAGAGGGGTAGAGAGGGTGGGAGAGAGGATTGGAGGGAGGGTGAGAAGGAAGGGAGGGAGTGTATTGGGAGAGAGGAGTGATAGAGGGGGAGGGGAAGTAGGGTAGAGGGGAATGTTGGAGGGAAGAAGGAAAGTTGAAGTGGGGCGAAAGAAAGGGTGTATGGAGGGTCGAAGTGGTACATTGGGTTTGTATTTTGGGGGGTATTGTTCACAAGAGGAATGGCTGTGTTTATTGTTTAATGTTATATGGCCCCGGTTATGCACAGTATATATGTGACTGTACGAAATGAAAATGGAAAATAAAACACATTTACAATCGAGTATTAAGGCAGACAAGCCTCGTTGTGCGGTTTTCGAAGCCGGGAAAGCCCATTTCTGAAGAGAGGTGACCGGCCGCGACATTTAAAAGCCAATCACGGCTGCCATTAGACCACACCATACGCCCAGAGTTCCGTTGGCCATTTTGGGGCGTCATGTGTGGAAGGCCTCTGACGGCTGCGTGGGCACTAGGGAAGCCTCAGGCAGAGAGGCCGGATTCAAAACAGCCCGCTAAAGCTCCCGAAGGTCCAGGCTCTGGCAGGGCCTACAGAGGCCTTATCTGAACACGTGAGTGGGGCGATGGAGGCAAGACCAGAGGGTTTCCAAGGCCCTGTAGAGACTTCTATGGCGGCTGGGGAGGACCAAAGCCAAGACCAGGGCGACTGCAGCCAAGCCCATGGCATCTCAGCGCCCCTCTAGGGCCATAACGAGGGAGGAAGCAAGGAGACAGAAGGCCCTGGAGAAGACTTTTGCAAGGGCCAAGAAACACGCCCAAACAACTAGGCCCAGATCGAACAGCAAGTCTAGGTCTCCAGTCAGGCCCTCCTCTAATCAATCAGCCTCACCTAGGGGCTTCAGCCTATCCTCTCCTCCTCCCCATCCAGGTCTCACATTTATTCCACCTTCCCCTTTTGTTTCCCCCAGCTAGGGGGTGGCTGTGGACCCATTGGAGGGTACCTCTAGAACACACCAGCCTTCACATAGATTGGCCCCACAGGATCCAGGCTCTTCTCATGGGGACATAGAGGATCTGGGGCACCTCCCTGAGAGCATCAAGAAGCTCATTTCAGCAGCCATCACTCGGGGCATCACCCAGAGGGACAGGAGTTCCCATTATTATAGAACTTAGGGCAGCCATAGTCTGCAGCATCATAGGGGTCCCTCTCCATCCATGGTTAGTGAGGGATCCATCCTGGGGGAAGACAATCTCCAGGACATGGGGTTTTCGGAGGACGAGGACTCTGCTCCCCCAGACCCCCCCCTCTTCCACGGGTCTTTTTCCCCCAGCAATGTTCAAAACCCTATTGCACAAGGCCAGGAAGACCACCAAGATTGGGACTGGGAATCCTACGGCTCCCCAACCCAGAGATCCAGATATGGCCATGTTTTCCAACACAGCCACAAACAAGGAGGAGATCCCTGCTCCTCCCCTGTTTATGGAAGTAGTGAAAAACCAGTGGGCTCACCCCTCCAATTTTTCTAATCCAGGGAGCAATGACCGCCGCTTCTACAATGTGGAGCAGTCCTTTGCTCAGGCTCTCCAGTTGCCATCTATTGATACACCCATTGCAGCCTTGGTTTCCTCATCTCCGGTGGTCTCTGGGGACGCCGCAGATAAGTTGAAACCAGAGGACAAGCGGGCAGAACTTACCTTGCGTAAGAATTTCTTTTTTTTTCAATCTATTTTTTTTTATTTTTAAACATAAAAATTTAAAAAAAACAGTATTAAAAAAAATGATCTCATCCATTACATACAGCATGTCATTTGGTTACAAGTGTTTTTGCATCCATATTCTCAAATACATTTACAATCATAGATTTTTCATCTAGTATAACTAAATACCTCACTTTCATTGTACAATGTATATTCAATTACAATTAATATTATTATTATTTTTTCAATAAACCTAACTCCCTTACATTCTTGATTGTCTATTTAATAACAATATACCTTTGTATAATCACAGATCCCAAAATGAAAGAGATTTACCAACCATTTATATTTGTATATCACTGTTTTCAATTATGTATAATTCCACCAATCAACTATCGAGTATGCTTATGGTCATTATTGTCCTTGTACATCATACATTCAAACAAAGATGTTATTCCTTCATTTTTCAACAAGGTATTCTAAATAGTCACTTCATATATATACCAATTTTTAATTACTTCCTTATTAAGATTATTTATCAACAACAAGATATCTTTGTAATATATTCTTAGGGTTATACATTATATCACCAATCCTCTATCAAATATACATAAATTCATTGTTATCCTTAATCATTTTAAAACAAAAATTTCTAAAGTATTCAATTCATATATGTATCAGTTTTTCATTGTATCATTGTTAATCTATTTCACAGCATAATTGTATTATCAGTTAGTTCCTTCAATTAAAACATAAGTAAAACATTTTTCATTTCCAGGTTTTTTCCCCCCAGCCACTAATAAAACAAATCCCATATCTTATAAAATTGCTTGTCTTCTTGTTCTCTAATTTCAAATGCCAATTTACTCATTTCAGCACACTCCATTATTTTTCAAATAACTTCTTCCTGTTTTGGTATTGTTTCATTTTTCCAGTTTTTTGCAAATACGATTCTGGCTGCTGTTAACATGTTTACAATCAAACATTTTAAGTCTTTGTTATAGATTTCTGGCATAATTCCCAATAAAAAAGACTTCGGGTTTAAGATCTATGTGTTTGTGTATCATTTTCTCCAACCACTTGTGAATTTTAGTCCAATATCTTTTAGCTTCAATGCAAGTCCACCACATGTGGTAATATGAGCCCGGTATCTGATGACATTTCCAACACTTTTCTGATTTATTCTTGGACATTCTTTCAATTCTCGTTGGGGGTAGATGCCACCTGAAAAACATCTTATACAAATTTTCTCTATATGCAGTAGAAAATGTCATTTTATAATTTTGAGACCACAATTTCTGCCATTTCTCTAAATCAATCCCATGCCTAAAGTTTTTCCCCCAAGCTATCATAGTTTCTTTAACTTGTTCCTCTTGTAATTTAACCTCCAATAAATATCCATATAGTTTTTTAATTACTTTTTCATCAGTACCTGTTAGGATTTTATCTAACTCAGTCATTTTGTTGTAAAAACCTTTGGATTTTCTATCTTCATTATATCTAGATTGTATCTGTACATATGAGTACCAATTCATTTCTATTCCTTCTTGTTTCAACTCTTGGATATATTTGAGTTCACCCTCTGCATTCAATATTTCAACATATCTAACTGTTTGTTCCTTTTTATATATTATTGGATATGAAAATGCTACAATCATTGATATCCAGACTGGAATTTTTAAGTAGTGTAATCTTTTAACCTTTTCCCAGTTTAATAACAAGTCCTCCCTCATATAATGTCTTCTAAAATAGCCATGTGCTTTAGTTCCCTTATACCATAAAAAAGCATGCCATCCCAACAGTAAAGCATGACCTTCTACATTCAATAGTCTAGAGTTTAGTGTTATCCACTCCTTAATCCACATCAGGTTTGTTGCTTGGTAATATCCCAATCAGGTAAGCCCAGTCCTCCTCTAGTTCTAGCATCTTGTAACAGTTTGAGTTTTATTCTTACTTTTTTCCCTTGCCAGATAAACTTCAAAACTATTTTATTTAGATCTTGAAAATAGTCCTTAACCAGTCTGATTGGGATTGTCTGGAACAGGTATAAAATTCTAGGTAGGATATTCATTTTGATTGTAGAAATTCTTCCCATCATTGATAGTTGTAAATTTTCCCATTTCATCAAGTCAGTCGCAATTTGTTGTTTTAGTCTAGTATAGTTGTCCTCCTTAAGAGTACTGCATCTAGGTGATAAATATATCCCCAAGTATTTAACCTTGCTTGTGATTTGAATCTGCAAAGCTTCTGACAACTCTTCCTTTTGTCTTGCTGGTATGTTCTTTGTAATAATCTTTGTTTTGTCTTTGTTTATTTTCAAACCTGCTACTTTTCCATATTCTTCTATTCTTTCTAACAATTTGGGTGCTGTTTCTAGTGGATCTTCAAGAATAAAAACCAAATCATCTGCAAACGCTTGTAGCTTATATTCTTCTTTTTTAATTTTCATTCCTCTTATTTCTTCTTCTTCTCTAATCTTTCTATTTAAAACTTCTAATGTTAAGACAAAGAGTAATGGTGATAACGGGCAACCTTGTCTTGTACCTCTCTTTATTTCAATAGAATCTGTCAATTCTCCATTTACCATTATCCTTGCTGTTTGTTTATGATATACCATTTGTATGGTTTGAATAAATTTCTTACCAAAGTTCATCTGCTCCAATTGTAGAAACATGAATTGCCAGTTCACGTTGTCAAAGGCCTTCTGTGCATCGAGAAACATCAAAGCCATTTGTTTTTCAGGATGAGCCTCATAATACTCCAAAGTATTCAAAATCATTCTCATATTGTCTTTGATTTGTCTCTTAGGTAAATAACCATTTTGGTCTGAGTGGATAAAGCTATTTAAATATTTTTTGAGTCTCTCTGCTAGTATAGATGCAAATAGCTTATAATCTGAATTTAATAAAGAAATTGGTCTATAATTCTTAGTTTATGTTAAATCGGTCTCCTCCTTGGGTAGCAATGCAATGTATGCTTCTGACCATGATTTTGGTGTTCTACTCTCAGATATCACTTCATTCATTCAAGAGTGGAAGAGTAAAGGTTTCTTCAAATACTTTGTAGAATTCCAGAGGTAGTCCATCCGGACCTGGGGCTTTTCCATTATTTTGTTTTTTAAGTACTTCCGTTAGCTCCATCATTGTTATTTTACTTTCCAACATTGTTCTAGTTTCATCTGATATCTGGGGAAGATTAGCATCCTGTAAATACTTTTTAACTCCTCCCTCTTCCACCTTCTCTTGTTTGTAGAGCTTAGCATACTAATCTTGTATAATTTTTTTCTCAGTATTTCCATACTGAATTTGTCCTTGTTCATCTCTTAATTGGAATATTTTCTTTGCTTCTGTCTCTTTTTTCAGCTTATATGTCAGCCATCTTCCTGGTTTATTTGCATTTTCAAAGTAATTTTGTTTAGTGCCTCTAATTTTTTGTGCCAGCTCTTCCTTTTCCAGTAGATCCATTTTATGTTTAATTATATCCATTTTTATTTTAACATCTCTTTTTGTGGCGATCTCTGTAACTCTCTTTCAAGTATTTGTAATCATTATCTAAAGCTTTATGCATTTGTCTTTTCTTTAAGTTTCTCTTCCTTGTATAGTCTATTATCAGACCTCTAGTGACAGCCTTCATTGTATCCCAAAGATTCTGCATTGATGTATCTTCTTTCCTATTTTCTTTTTTTTAAAAAAAGGCTAGTTCTTTTCCCATTTTTTGTAAAAAAAAGTATTATTTAATGTCCATCTAGATCTTGTCCTTTGGCCTTTCCATTTAATTGTAATTGGATTGTGGTCCGCCCAAGTACTTGATCTCAATTTCTTGTACATTACAAATCAATTCTGCTGAAGCCCATATCATATCAATTCTGGAGAATGATGAATGTCTATTTGAATAGAAAGTATATTGTTCTTTTTTAGCATTTCTTTCTCTCCATATATCTTTTAAATTTATTTCATCTATCATCTTGAAGAAAGATTTTGGAAGCAGCTTTCTATTTAGCTTTGTTGTTTTGTGTGTTTTGTAATCCATGTTCTGGTTCACAATGCCATTGAAATCTTCCATCATACAAATATCAACATAGTCTAAATCCAAGATTCTTTTATGCATTTTTTTTTATAAAATTCATCTTGTTTTTCATTAGGAGCATAGATTCCAATTAGAAGTGGTTTTTTATATCCATAATTTCCACCATCAAAATTCTTCCCTCTTCATCTGCATAGATTATTTTTTCTGGAATATTGCCTTTAATATAGAAGATCACTCCTCTTTTCTTGCAATTTGCCAGTGTTGTAAACATTTTCCCACGCTTTGGTTGGGTTAGTAGGTGTTCATGTCTCTTTTGAATATGTACTTCTTGTAGGCAGATTATGTCAAGTTTTAACTTTTCTAATTTGTGAAATGTTTTCTTTCTTTTAGTTGCTGAGTTAAGTCCATTAATATTGATTGCAATCATTTTTCTTTCCTCCATATTTATACTTTATATACAGGGTTTATAGCTCTAGTAGATCTGGGTTCTTGTTGTTCTCTGCTTACACCCCCCCACCGCACCTTCTTCTTTCTCAATTCCACCTACAGCTCCTTCTACTTTTTCAGTCTCGGGTGTAGGTGCCTCCAGTAGTTGTGCCACTAAATCATCTTTTCCAGTTTTCTCAGTCATTTCTCTGAAATATTCTGCATAGAAAATTTCTGCCTTATCAATTGTATCTATCTTGTATCTTTGTCCTTGCCATGTAAATAGTAGACCTTCCGGTATGAGCCATCTGTAATTAATACCATTTTTAATCAAAACTTTAGTCAAAAATTGATATTCTCTTCTCCTCTCTCTCACCTCTCTCAGAATTTGTTTGAGAACTATAATTTCCTTGCCTTTATATTCTAATTTTCTATCTCTCATTTTCTGTAGAATTTGTAGTTTGATTGTTTTCTTGGTAAATCTTACATGGACTTCCCTTGGAAGAGCATTTCTCATTGCATATCTTGTATGTACTCGGAACGCTTCATCTATGCCATCCATCATCTTCTCTGGGGATATCTTTAATACGTTTGTCAATATCTCAGATATTATCTGTGCTAGGTTCTCTCCGCTTTCTTCTTCTATGTTTTGAAATCTTAAGAAGAATTCAGACCTATCCATCTCCCATCTTAATATTCCACTGCTCTCCCTTTCCACATTGCTCGATCTACTGTCTAACTTCTCAGCTTTCTTCTCTCCTTCTTGATTTTTTTCTTCAATTTTTTGAATTCTGTTTTCATATTTCATCATCCAGTTGTGCATATTTTCCATTTTTCCTTCCATTTTGTCAACATTTTGTACTATGCTTTGATTTTGTTGTTCTATTGTTTCCATTCTTTTTTCTATACTCTCAGACTTCTTTACTATGGTGTCGATCTTATCATCTTTGCTATCAACTCCTGCTTGCAATTTCTGTATCGCTTGCATGATTGCCTCAAAGTTTACTCCTTTCTTCTTTTCTTGCTGAAGCATTGACTGTATTGACCTCTGACCTCCCGCAGGTGAGGAGGCAGGGGTTGTCATTGTAGAACCAACAGGAGTTACTTTTCTAGTCATGTTCTAAGTTTTTTCCCCTTTATATTCTAGTACAGTTAATATCACAGAAGTTTAGACAACAATTTATGAAGATGAGAGGTTATAAATAAAATAAGAGAAGGGCGAAAGAAAAAGAGAGGGGAGGAAAGAGTGAGAATCTCACTTAAGATTATCCAGATTAGATGGACATTCAGGAGCAGCCTGAAAGTCCTTCTTCACACTGTGACGCCCCCCCCTTGCGTAAGAATTTCAATGCTTCCACCTGGGCTGTAAAGTCCACGGTGGCAGCCTCATATTTTAACCGCACCACAGTGATGTGGCTCCGCCAGCTCCTGGATCACATTCCAATCCAAGATGAGTGCCTCCATCAGGATATTACCAAAATAATTGCTGCCTCACAATTTTCTGCTGACGTGACCCTGGATGTGGTCAAATTTGCCTCCAACGCCTTGGCCACTTCGGTTATGTCCCGTCGTCTGCTGTGGTTGCATAACTGGCAGATGGACAATAAGGCGAAATGGAATCTGGCAGCTGCCCCTTTCACTGGTCCCAATCTCTTTGGGGAGGCCCTCGACCCCATTTTGGCCAAGAATAAAGATAAGAAAAAGGTTCTCCCATCTAACACCAAAAAGACTGAGGCCCGTAGGGCCCCTGAATATGATCATCAGCAATGGTACCAATCATTCAGGTCGGACAGGCAGTACCCATGGCCGGCTTATCAGGACCGTAATAGGTTCCAGCACCAGTCTAAGCAGCCCTTTCGAGGTGGAGGTGGTCGCCTTTTCTGCAGGGGGAAGTGACTCGAACCCGAGCCTCCCCATAGGCGGCCATCTGTCCCACTATGCGGATCATTGGGACAAGATTACCTTGCACGCCTGGGTCAGATCCATAGTCCATCATGGTCTGAGACTGGAATTCCTCTCCAACCCCCCGAACCTCTTCATGTTGTTCCCACCATCGCGGTGCTCGGATCGCCGCCGCCTGATGGTTCTGGCTGTAAAACATCTTCTCGACATCCAGGCAGTGGAGGCGGTCCCGCCTATGGAACGAGGTCAGGGCTACTACTCCAACCTGTTTGTGGTCCTGAAGAGTTCGGGGTGCTGGAGGGTGATCCTGGATGTCAAACGCCTAAACCGCTTCCTGGTTTATAGGCGCTTCAAGATGTCCTCCCTCAGGTCAATATTGCAGGGCATCTGGAGGGGGGACTTCTTGGCATCAGTAGACCTAACAGAGGCCTACCTCCAGATTCCAATTCTGCCAGCTCATTGCAGGCACCCAAGGTTTTCGCAGGGGGACTGTCACTGTCAATACAGGGCCCTCCCCTTCGGCCTGGCATCGGCCCCTCGCACATTCACAAAGGTCCTGGCGGCATTGGCGGCTCACCTAAGATCTATCCCAGTGATACTCCAATGCTACCTAGACGATGTCCTAGTCCAGGCAGGGTCCCTTCCTCAGGCAATAGCAGACCTTCAGCTCACCATTCAGTCCCTTCAGTCCCTCGGGTTCTCAGTCAACTTCCACAAAAGTCACCTTTCTCCATCCACGCACATCCTTTGCTTAGGGATGGTCATAAATTCAGTGTCAGGGATTGTCCACATGTCCCCGGACCGTCTGAGCAGCCTCCACCAACCTGCAAACGCGGTTCACAGAAGTCAGTCAGTTTCCATCCGCAGTTACTTGGCAAGATGGTCTCTTGCATTGGGATAGTCCCACGGGCCAGGCTTCATCTCCATCCCCTCCAGTGGGCGTTCATTCCCTTTCAGAAAAGGAGGATGAGCAACTCCCTCTGGACCATCCGCCTCCCGGTGGAAGTCCAGGCATCTCTCAAGTGGTGACTCTCCCCAGCCCTATGAAGGGGCTGCTCATTTTGGGAACCGGACAGAGTGACTGTTACCACAGATGCGAGTCTGTTTGGTTGGGGGGCTTTGATGGACTCCAGACCTGCGCAGGGCCATTGGACTGTCTCAGACCTCCAACACAATATCAATTGGTTGGAGCTGAAGGCAGCGCGACTAGCCCTCCAACACTTCAAAGACTGTGAAGGGCCATCACGTGCTTCTCCTGACGGACAATGTCACCACGAAGGCCCACATAAACCGTCAGGGAGGGACTCATTCTCGGGCCCTCTGGTTGGAGGCTCTGAGGATAGGATCTTGGGCAGAGAGACATCTGACTTTCCTGGTGTCGGAACACATTTCCAGTGAGTCCAACCACCAGGCGGGCTGGCTGAGCCGGGCGACTCTGGACAATGGCGACTGGCAGCTTCCACCCGGACCCTTTTCGGAAAATCTGTCACTCCGGTGAATTCTCAGCTGCCGAGATTCTTCTCCCATTTCCAGAGCTGGACCGCAGTGGGCACAGATGCCCTCAGAAGCAGATGGCCTCTGGGTTTACTCTATGCCTTCCCTCCCATTCCCCTCATCCCGGGGACCCTCAGGAAAGTATTAACAGAGAGGGCTCTAGTCATCATGATAGCCCCTTATTGGCCCAGGAGACCCTGGTTTGAGGATCTAGTGCAACTGTCTGTGTCCCATCCATGGAGGGTTCCTCGGGAGGAGATCGTCTTGCGCCAGGGTTTTTTGATCCAGTGGCTCCATCTGACCACCTGGCTCTTGAGTGGCGACTCTTGAGGAAGGCTAACCTGTCCTCTAAGGTCATATGAACCATCAAGGCTTCTAGGCACCCATCAACAACTCGGATCTATAATTCCACCTGGGCAGACTTCGTCAGATGGTGTTCCCCATTAGGCATCAACCCAGCCAAGGCCACAATTCCCAATGTCCTGGACTTTCTACAGAAAGGGCTGGATGACGGCTTATCACATAACACCCTGCAGCACTATCTTCTGTCCTGGGTTCTCCCTCTCTCGCCCACGTTCCTCTGATCAAACGCTTCCAAAAAGGAGCGGCTAATCTCAGGCCCCCTCCTATCCACAGATTCCTGACCTGGGATCTTCCCCTGGTCCTTAGGGCTTTGACGGGGCCCTCATTTGAACTGATTAGGACTGTTCATCTGAGATTTCTGTGCCTTAAAGTAGCCTTTCTAGCCGCGGTTACTTCTGCCTGTCGTATATCGGACCTGGGCGCCCTATCCTCCAAAGATGACCTCTGTCAATTCCACCAGGAGAGGGTAGTTCTTCACCTTGACTCTACCTTTCTCCCAAAGGTGAACACCCCCTTCCATGGGGCACAGGAGATTGTTCTGCCCAACTTTTGCCTGGCCCCCTCTAGTGATAGGAAGCGGCTTTGGCATCATTTGGATGTCCGCCACGCCTTGCGCGTCTATCTCAGGAGGATGGTGGGGGTGCGTAGGTCGGAGGAACTTTTTGCTCCTTTCAACCGGGGACATTGGGAGCCAGGGTATCCTTGGCCACCATTGGCCAGTGGCTGTGATAGGCCATTGCAGGGGCTTATGAGGCAGTGGGTCAGGCTATCCCGTCCGGGATTACGGCCCACTCCACGAGAAGTGCCGTGACCATGGCTGCGTGGGCCACCAGAGCACCGTTCGAAGATATATGTCAGGTGGCTGCCTGGGCTCTCAGACACATTTTATCCGGCACTATCGACTGGATCTGTTCGCCTCTGTGGATGCTTCCTTCGGTCATAGGGTCCTGCAAAGAGTGGCAGCTGACAGTCCCCTTGGGCCTTAGTACTCCGTCCCTGGGACTAAGTTTGGGTATGTCCCACACGTAACCCCTCCCTCTCCTCCACTGGAAAAAGAACATTGGTCTTACCTGAATGTGTCTTTTCAGGGGAAGAGAGGGAGGGGTTACGACACACCCTAGTTAGTGTAAGATAGGGCCAAGGGGATGACAGGGAGGTTCCCGAGGTCCCTTATATTCTTTTTCAGGCTGGTGTTCGCCATTGAGGAAACTGGGAGATAAGGAGAAGAAAGAGGTATTTAAGAAGTTTTCTCTCAGTCTCTGGAACAAATCAGGCTTTGAGAATACCCACACATAATCCCTCCCTCTCTTCCCCTGAAAAGACACGTTCAGGTAACACCAACGTTCTTTTTATGAAATGACGATACGGTGTAGGGTTTCCTACTTAAGCAGGGGATTGGACCAGAAGACCTCAAATATCCCATCCAGTCCTATGTTTCTATGATGTTATGAAATGGCTATAGGGTTTAGGATTTTCTACTTGAGCAGGGGGTAGGATTAGAAGACCTCCAAGGTCCTTCCACTATGATGAGTCTATGATTTTATGAAATAGCTATAGGGTATAGAGTTTCATCATTGAGTAAGGGGTTGGAATGGAAGACATCCAATGTCCCCTCTAGCCCTGAGTCTATGATGTTATGAAATGGCTATAGTGTGTACGGTTTGTTGCTTGAGCAGGTGGTTGGACATGAAGACCTCCAAGGTCTCTTCCAGTCCTATGAGTCTATGATGTTATGAAATGGCTTTAGGGTATAGGGTTTCCTACTTGAGCAGGGGATTGGACTAGAAGACATCCAATATCTTATCCAGTCCTTTGTGTTTATGATGTTATGAAATGGCTATAGTGTGTAGGGTTTCCTCTCTTAGCAGGGGGTTGGACTAAAAGACCTCCAAGGTCCTTGCAGTACTATGTGTCTATGATTTTATGAATTGGCTATACGGTGTAGTGTCTCCTAATTGAGCAGGTTGTTGGACTAGAAGACCTCCAAGATCCCTTCGAGCCTTATGAGTCTACGATATTATGAAATTGCTATAGGATATAGGGTTTCCTTCTGGACCTGGTTGTTGGATTAGACGACCTCCAACGTGCTTTCCAGTCTTATGAGTCTATGAAGTTATGAAATGGCTATAGGGTGTAGGGTTTCCTACTTGAACCGGGGGTAGGATTAGAAGACCTCCAAGGTCCCTCCCAGCCCTATGTGTCTATGATTTTAGGAAAAGGCTATACTCTGGATGGTTTCCTACTTGACCAAGGGGTTGGACTAGAAGACCTTGAATGTCCCCTCAAGCCCTATGAGTCTATGATTTTATGAAATGGCTATATGGTGTAGGGTTTCCTGCTTGAGAAGGGGGTAGGATTAGAAGACCTCCAATATCTCATCCAGTCCTTTGTGGTTATGATGTTATGAAATGGCTATAGAGTATAGGGTTTCCTAATTGAGTAGCGGGTTGGAAGACAAGACCTCCACAGTCCCTTCCAGCCCTACCTTATGAAATGACTATAGGTTTCCAACTTGAGCAAGAATTTGGACTAGAAGACCACCAAGGTACCCTCCAGCCCTATGAGTCTATGATGTTATGAAATGGCTATAGGGTATAGGGTTTCCTACTTGAGCAGTGGATTGGACTAGAAGACTCCAAGGTTCCTTCCAGTTCTATGAGTCTATGATGTTATGAAGTGGCTATAGGGTGTAGGGTTACTTGCTTGAGCAAGGGTTTGGACTAGAAGATGTCCAAGGTACCCTCCAGCCCTATGAGTCTATGATGTTATGAAATGGTTATAGGGTTTAGGGTTTCCTAATTGAGTAGGGGTTGGACTAGAAGACATCCAAAATCTCCTCCAGCCCTTTGAGTCTATGATGTTATGAAATGGCTATAGGGTATAGGGTTTCGTACTTGAGCAGGGGATTGGACTAGAAGACCTCCAGGATCCCATTCAGTCCTTTGTGTCTATGATGTTATGAAATGGCTATAGTTTTTAGGGCTTCCTACTTGAGTAGGGGGTTGGAAGAGAAGATCTCAACGGTCCCTTCCTGCCCTATCTTATGAAATGATTATAAGGTGTGCATTTCCCACTTGGGCATGGGTTGGACTAGAAGAACTCCAAGGTACTTCCAGCCCGATGAGTCTATGATGTTATGAAATGGCTATTGGGTATAGGGTTTCCTACTTGAGCAGGGGATTGGACTAGAAGACATCCAATATCCCATCCAGTCCTATGTGTCTATGGTGTTTTGAAATGGCTATAGTGTGTAGGGTTTCCTCCCTTAGCAGGGGGTTGGACTAAAAGACCTTCAAGGTCCTTGCAGTACTATGTGTCTAAGATGTTATGAAATGGCTATAGTGTGTAGGGTATCCTGCTTGAGCAGGGAGTTGGACTATAAGACCTCCAAGGTCCCTTCCAGTTCTATGAGTCTATGGTGTTAGAAATGGCTATAGGGTGTAGAGTTTCCTACTTTAGTAGGGGGTTGGAAGAGAACACTTCCATGGTCCCTTCCAGCTGTATTTTATGAAATTACCATAGAGTGTAGGTTTCCCAACTTGAGCAAGACTTTGGACTAGAAGACCACCAAGGTACCCTCCAGCCCTATGAGTCTATGATGTTATGAAATGGCTATAGGGTACAGGGTTTCCTACTTGAGCAGTGGATTGGACTAGAAGACTCCAAGGTTCCTCCCAGTTCTATGAGTCTATGATGTTATGAAGTGGCTATAGGGTGTAGGGTTACTTGCTTGAGCAAGGGTTTGGAGTAGAAGATGTCCAAGGTACCCTCCAGCCCTATGAGTCTATGATGTTATGAAATGGTTATAGGGTTTAGGGTTTCCTAATTGAGTAGGGGTTGGACTAGAAGACATCCAAAGTCCCCTCCAGCCCTTTGAGTCTATGATGTTATGAAATGGCTATAGGGTATAGGGTTTCGTACTTGAGCAGGGGATTGGACTAGAAGACCTCCAGGATCCCATCCAGTCCTTTGTGTCTATGATGTTATGAAATGGCTATAGTTTTTAGGGCTTCCTACTTAAGTAGGGGGTTGGAAGAGAAGATCTCCACGGTCCCTTCCTGCCCTATCTTATGAAATGATTACAAGGTGTACATCTCCCACTTGGGCATGGGTTGGACTAGAAGAACTCCAAGGTACTTCCAGCTTGATGAGTCTATGATGTTATGAAATGGCTATAGGGTATAGGGTTTCCTACTTGAGCAGGAGATTGGACTAGAAGACATCCAATATCCCATCCAGTCCTATGTGTCTATGGTGTTTTGAAATTGCTACAGTGTGTAGGGTTTCCTACTTGAGCAGGGGGTAGGATTAGACGATCTCCAAGATCCCTTCCAGTCCTATATGTCTATGATATTATGAAATCGCTATAGCATGTAGGGTTTCCTGCTTGAGCAAGGGGCTGGACTGGAAGACCTCCAAGATCCCTTCCAGTCCTTTGAGTCTATAATGTTATGAATGGGCGATAGGGTGTAGGGTTTCCTACTTCAGCAGGGGATAGGATTAGAAGACCTCCAATGTCCTTGCAGTACTATGAGTATATGATTTTACAAAATGACAATAGGGTGTAGTGTTTCCTACTTGAGCAGAGGGTTGGACTAGAAGACCTCCACAATCCCATCCAGTCCTTTGTTTCTATAGTGTTATGAAATGGCTATAGTTTTTAGGGCTTCAAACTTGAGTAGTGGGTTGGAAGAGAAGATCTCCACAGTTCCTTCCTACCCTAGCTTATGAAATGATTACAAGGTGTAGGTTTCCCACTTGAGCATGGGTTGAACTAGAAGAACTCCAAGGTACCTTCCAGCCCGATGAATCTATGATGTTATGAAATAGCTATAGGGTATAGGGTTTCCTACTGGAACAGGGGATTACAGTAGAAGACCTCCAATATCCCATCCAGTTCTTTGTGTCTATGATGTTATGAAATGGCTATAGTTTTTAGGACTTCCTACTTGAGTAGGGGGTTGGAAGAGAAGATCTCAATGGTTCCTTCCTGCCCTATCTTATGACATGATTACAAGGTGTAGGTTTCCCACTTGAGCATGGGTTTGGACTAGAAGAACTCCAAGGCACCTTCCCGCCCTATGAGTCTATGATTTTATGAAATGAATATGGTGTACAGTTTCCTAATTGAATAGGGGGTTGGAGTATAAGACCTCCAAGATTCCTTCCAGTCCTTTGAGTCTATGATGTTATGAAATGGCTACAGGGTGTAGTTTCTCCAACTTCAGCAGGTTGTTGGACTAGAAGACCTCTAAGATCCCTCCCAGCCCTATGAGTCTATGATTTTATGAAATGGCTATAGGGTATAGGGTTTCCTCCTTGGGAAGGGGGTTGGACTAGAAGACATCCAAAGTCCCCTCCAGCCCTATGCGTCTATGGTTTTAGAAATGACTATAGGGTGTAGGTTTCTAACTTGAGCATGGGTTTGGACTAGAAGACCTCCAAGATACCTTCCAGCCCTATGAGTCTATGATTTTATGAAATGTGTATGGGGTGTACAATTTACTACTTGAATAGGGGGTTGGAGTAGAAAACTTCCAAGGTCTTTTCAAGCCTTATGATATGAAATGACTATAGGATGTAGGGTTTCCTACTTGAGCAGGACGTTTCACTAGAAGACCTCCAAGATCCCTTCCAGTCCTTTGAGTCTATGGTGTTATGAAATGGCAATAGGGGGTAGGGTTTCCTACTTGAGCAGGTTATAGGATTAGAATACCTCCAATGTCCTTGCAGTACTATGAGTATATGATTTTACAAAATTACAATAGGGTGTAGTGTTTCCAACTTGAGCATGGGTTTCAATTAGAAGACCTCCAAGGTAGCTTCTAGCCCTATGAGTCTATGATTTTATGAAATGATGATAGGGTATAGGGTTTCCTACTTGAGTAGGGGGTTGGACTAGAAGACCTCCAAGTTCCCATCCAGTCCTTTATTTCTATGGTGTTATGAAATGGCTATAGTTTTTAGGGCTTCCTACTTGAGTAGGGGGTTGGACTACAAGACCGTCAAGTTCCCCTCCACCCAAAGAGTCTACGATTTTATGAAATTGCTATAAGGTGTAGGGTTTCCTACTTGAGCAGGGAATAGGATTGGAAGACCTCCGATGTCCTTGCAGTACTATGAGTATATGATTTTACAAAATGACGATAGGGTGTAGTTTTTCCTACTTGAGCAGAGGGTTGGACTAGAAGACCTCCACGGTCCCTTCCAGCCATATCTTATGAAATGACTATAGGGTGTAGGTTTCCAACTTGAGCATGGGTTTCGACTAGAAGACCTTCAAGGTAGCTTCCAGCCCTATGAGTCTATGATTTTATGAAATGATGATAGGGTGTAGGGCTTCCTACTTGAGCAGAGGGTTGGACTGGAAGACCTCCACGATCCCATCCAGTCCTTTGTTTCTATAGTGTTATGAAATGGCTATAGTTTTTAGGGCTTCCAACTTGAGTAAGAGGTTGGAAGAGAAGATCTCCACAGTCCCTTCCTACCGTACCTTATGAAATGATTACACGGTGTAGGTTTCCCACTTGAGCATGGGTTGGACTAGAAGAACTCCAAAGTACCTTCCAGCCCGATGAGTCTATGATGTTATGAAACAGCTATAGGGTATAGGGTTTCCTATTGGAACAGGAGATTGGAGTAGAAGACCTCCAATATCCCATCCAGTTCTTTGTGTCTATGATGTTATGAAATGGCTATACTTTTTAGGGCTTCTACTTGAGCAGCAGGGTGGACTAGAAGACCTTCAAGGTACCTTCCAGCCCTATGAATCTATGTTTTTATGAAATGCATATGGGGTGTATTTGAATAGGGGGTTGGAGTAGAAGACCTCCAAGATCTTTTCAAGCCCTATGTTATGAAATGGCTATAGGGTGTAGGGTTTCCAACTTGAGTAGGGTGTTTGACTAGAAGACCTCCAAGATTCCTTCCAGTCCTTTGAGTCTATGATGTTATGAAATAGCTATAGGATATAGGGTTTCCTACTTGAGCTTGTTTTTGGACTAGGAGACATTCAAGGTACCTTCCAGTCCTATGAGTCTATGATTTTATAAAATACGTATGGGGTATAGAGATTCCTACTTGAATTGGGGGTTGGACAAGAACACATTCAAGCTCCCCTCTAGCCCTATGAGTCTATGATGATGAGGTTCAAAACTGTAACATCAGATCCCACTTTTCCACGAGGAGCTAGAGCAAAGGTTCTGTAAAGCTTGAAAACTGCATTCAGAATTAAAGACAGTCTGTAGGATGCTTAAAAACTGCAGATTCAGATCCGACATTTCCATAAAGAGGTAGACCAAAGGCATATCTTGGTGGTAGAACTCCAAAGCCTGAAAAATTGTGTTTTGACTAATTGCTCAGATTCATAAAAGAAACACATATTCATTAAAGTCAGTCTGTAGGATGCTTAAAAACTGCAGATTCAGATCCGACATTTTCATAAAGAGGTAGACCAAAGGCAGATCTCAGAATTGGTAGTAGAATTTAATTCAGATTCATAAAAGAAACACATATTCATGATCCTCAGGTTCTGGAAAGCTTGAAACTGCAGATTCAGATCCGACATTTTCATAAAGAGGTAGACCAAAGGCAGATCTCAGAATTGGTAATAGAATTTAATTCAGATTCATAAAAGAAACACATATTCATGATCCTCAGGTTCTGGAAAGCTTGAAACTGCAGATTCAGATCCGACATTTTCATAAAGATGTAGACCAAAGGCATATCTCAGAATTGGTAGTAGAATTTAATTCAGCTGGAAAAGTTCTTTTGATTCATAGCCCAGAGTCATAAAGGATGCACATATTCATGACCTTCAGGCTCTGGAAAGCATGAAAAATGCATTTTGGGATCCCACCTTTCCATTAAGAGGTAGACCAAAGGCATATCTCGGTGGTAGAACTCAATTCAGTCAGAAATGTGGAGCTTGACAGCTATGATTAATAAAAGAAAAACGTATTCATGAAAGTCAATCAGTAGAAAGCTTGAAAACTGCAGTGTGAGAACCGACCTTTCCATGAATATGAAGACCAAAATCATATCTTGTTGGTAGAGCTCCAATCAGCCTCATGTTGCCTTTTCAGATAGATTCATAAAATAAACACATATTCATGATCCTCCAGCTCTGGAAAACTTGAAAACTGCCATTTCAGATCCTACCATTCCATGAAGAAGTAGACCAAAGGCATATCTCAGTGGTAGAACTCCAAAGCCTGAAAAATTGTGTTTTGACTCATTGCTCAGATTCCTAAAAGAAATACATATTCATGATCCTCAGGTTATGAAAAGCTTGAAAACTGCAGTTTCAGATCCAACGTCAGTCTATAGGCAGCTTGAAAACTGCAGATTGAGATCCAACGTTTTAATCAAGATATAGGAAAACTGGAGAACTGCAGTTTCAGATCCGAAGGTAGTCTGTAGAAAGCTTGAAACCTGCAGATTCAGAACCGACATTTCTATGAAGAGGTAGACCAAAGGCACATATCGGTGGTAGAACACCAAAGCCTGAAAAATAGCATTTTCACGCACAGCTCAGATTCATAAAAGAAACACATAGTCATGATCCTCAGGCTCTGGACAGCTTGAAAACTGTAACTTCAGATCCCACTTTTCCACGAAGAGGTAGACCAAAGTCATATCTTGGTGGTAAAAGTCCAAAGCATGAAAAAATGCATTTTGACTCATAAAAGAAACACCTATTTCTGAAAGTCAGTCCGTAGGAAGCTTGAAAACTGCAGATTCAGATCCGACATTTCCATTAAGAGGTAGACAAAAGGCACCTCAGAATTGGTGGTAGGACTCAATTCAGCCAGAAAAAGTTGATTTTGCCAGTTAGATTTATAAAAGAAACACATATTTATGATCCTCAGGTTCTGAAAAGCTTAAAAACTGCAGTTTGAGAACCCTCCTCTTCATGAATGGTTAGACCAAGGGCATATCTCAGTGGTAGATCTCCAAAGACTGAAAAATTGCATTTTGACGTATAACTCAGATTCAAAAAAGATACACATATTCATGAGTCAGTCTCTAGAAAGCTTGGAAAGTGCAGTTTGAGAACCTACCTTTCCATTAATCGGAAGACCAAAGGCATATCTTGATGGTAGAACTCCAATCAGTCTCATGTTGCCTTTTCACATAGATTCATAAAACAAACACATATTCATGATCCTCAGGCTCTGGAAAACTTGAAAACTGCCATTTCAGATCCTACCATTCCATGAAGAGGTAGACCAAAGGCATATCTTAGTGGTAGAATTCCAAAGCCTGAAAAATTGTGTTTTGACACATAGCTCATATTCATAAAAGAAACACATATTGATGAAAGTCAGTCTATGGAAAACTTTCAAACTGTAGATTCAGAACTGACGTTTCCATGAAGAGGTAGACCAAAAGCATATCTTGGTGGTAGAACTCCGAAGCCTGAAAAATTGTGTTTTGACACATAAAAGAAACACCAATTTCTGAAAGTCAGTCTGTAGAAAGCTTGAAAACTGCAGATTCAGATCCGACATGTTCATAAAGAGGTAGACCAAAAGCATATCTCAGAATTGGTAGTAGAATTTAATTCAGCCAGAAACATTGGTTTGATTCATAGCTCAGATTCATAAAAGAAAAACATATTCATGATCCTCAGGTTCTGGAAAGCTTGAAAACTGCAGATTCGGACCCGACATTTCCATAAAGAGGTACACCAAAGATAACTCAGAATTGGTGGTTGAACTCAATTCAGCCAGAAAAGTGGAGTTTGACAGCTCAGATTCATAAAAGATATTCATGATCTTCAGGCTCTGGAAAGTGTGAAAAATGCATTTTTTTGATCCCACCATTCCATGAAGAGGTAGACCAAAGGAATATCTCGGTGGTAGAACTCAATTCAGCCAGGAAAATGGAATTTGACAGCTCATATTAATAAAAGAAAAACATATTCATGAAAGTCAGTCTGTAGAAAGCTTCAAAACTGCACTTTGGGAACCTACCTTTCCATGAATAGGTAGACCAAAGGCATATCTTGGTAGAAGAACTCCAAAGCCTGAAAAATAGTGTTTTGACTCATTGCTCAGATTCATAAAAGAAACACATATTCATGAAAGTCAGTCTGTTGAAAGCTTGAAAACTGCAGATCCAATGTTTCCATTAAGAAGTAGTGGTAGTGGTGGTGATCCTCATGCTCTGGAAAACTTGAAAACTACAATTTCAGATGTCACCTTTCCATGAAGTGGTAGACAAAAGGCATATCTCAGTGGTAGAACTCCAAAGCCTGAAACGCTGAATTTTGACTCATACCTCAGATTCATAAAAGAAACATATTCATTAAACTGTCTCTGGAACGTTTGGAAACTGCAGTTTTAGAACTGACCTTTCCATCAATATGGAGACCAAAGGCATGTCGGTGGTAGAACAATTCAGCCAGACAATTTGAGTGACAGTTAGCTCAGATTCATAAAATAAACACATATTCATGATCCAGGTTCTGGAAAACTTGAAAACTGCAGTTTCAGATTCGACATCAATCTCTAGAAAGCTTGAAAGCAGCAGATTCAGATCTGATGTTTCCACGAAGAGGCAGGAAAACTTGAAAAGTGCAATTTCAGATCCCACCTTTCCGTGAAGATGCAGACCAAATGTATATCTCAGAATTTGCGGTCGAACTCACTTCAGCCAGAAAAGTTCTTTGACAAGTAGTTCAGATTTGTAAAAGAAACACATATTCATGATCTTCAGGCTGTGAAAAGCATGAAGAATGCACTCCTTACCATGACGCTTGATTGGATTGTTTTTTTTTTAAGAACTTTTCTCCTTATGTTTGGAATACAAAGAGGGATGTAACAGCAGAGGAAAAAGAAGTGCCACTCAGAGGCTGGAGGCTTGGAAACATTGTTTTTCTCTTTTCCCTTTGAATATTATATTTCAAGGCTTTTCAGTTTGTTTATTGAGAGTGATAGTGGGAAGAGCACGGGTTGTTTATACAGGTGCTCTTCAGGAGTACTGTCAGTAGCTGGACTGGAGTGAAGACAAAGCCTTGACTTGAAAGATTATAATGAACTTGCTTGAAATCTAATAAAAAAGCTTTGGATGTTATAGTGGCAGTGTTTATAAGGTGGAAGAATTGTGCAACATGAAAAAGAAACATTAACATTGCAAATAATTATGTTAGAAATTCAAAAAAATACTAGTAACAACAGAGAAAATTGAGAAGAGAATGGAGAATATAGAACACAGAACAAGAAAAATAGATGGAAAAATTGAGGATACTTATCAAATGATGAAAGTTAAGGACAGAGTTCTAAAAATTGAAGAAAAAGAGCAAAAAGATAAGAAAATTGTTGATATTGACACTAAATTGAGCATAGTTGGAAATGGCAAGAGTGGAATATGGAAAGGGGAGATCGATGGATTGGAAGTATAGAAGAAGAAAAGAGAGAAAATTTGACAGAAGTAATGAGAGAAATTTTTGCAAAAGCATCGTTGATAACCAAAGGCAGGCTGATAAAAGGAACAGATGGAGGGTTTTGAGCTTTTATAAGATATGCAATAAACAACAAGTTGCTAAGCGAAGTCCTTACAAGACTTACCAAGAAAGCAACCAGAACAATAATACTAAAAATGGCAAAAGATATGACTGCATTACTACTGAAAGGACATAAGTTGATGTAGTAAAAGGTCATAATAAAAATTATATTAAATTTAGTTAAATTTAGAGTATTACATATAAAATGGAGTGATAATAGTTATAGTCAAATAAATGAGTAATAATGATAATGCATACATATATATATTAATTAGATGGATAATATGAAAGCTTATATAAATTGTAAATGAGGACTTTGAGAGGATGTTTAAAAGCCTTGTTATTAAATATAAGCAATTTTTATTTAGAATATGGTATAAAGATGTAATCTTATTGGATGATTTGAGAAGGATGTAATGGAATGCCATAATATAGATTTACTTTAAATTTAGAATATTTTATATAAAAGCATGCAATAACAGTTATAGTCAAATGAATGTTTAACAATTATTATAATTGTATATATATGTATGTATGTATGTATGTATGTATGTATATGTATATGTATATGTATATGTATATGTATATGTATATGTATATGTATATGTATATGTATATGTATATGTATATGTATATGTATATATTGAATTGATATGAGAATTTGTGTAAATTGCAAGTGGGGACTATTGTGAGAAAGCACAAAGCTTTGTAACCAATCGAGTGCGCCACAATAAAAGTTATTAATTCTTGGTGGGTACCCATCCTCATTTCTATGGGTTCTGTAGAAAAATGAGCAGGGCCGCCTCCCGCAATAGAACCATCAATTTGGCAAAAAACAATGGAGGTTTTCAAAGTTCTTAATTTCAAGCCCAGTTTCTCCATCATTTCAGGGCTTACCATGCAGCGGGAACACCCTGAATCTAACAGAGCTAAAAGTTTTTCTGTTGTGCCAGAAGGGGGCACTCTAAGCTCAATTGGGATAAGTATAGGGCCAGATCTGGAACTCGAACTTACCCAGCAATGAGAATCTTCACCATCAGATTCGTCAGACGAGCTGGGGCTCACGCCTCCCACCTCCTCTGGCTGGAAGTGTCGGGAAACATTCTCAGCAGTGAAAGCAGCTTCCTTTCTCTTGCTTGGAGTTCTCTCCGGTTTCCCCTCCCTCCGGGGTGGGGTGGGGCGGGTTGAGCCAACTTGATGCGGCAATTCACAGCACGATGCCCCTCCTTTCCACAGCGGAAACAAGTGAAAGGCTTGGCTTTGCCTACAAGACCCCCCCTGCCCTCACTCCTGGGGCAGGGGGGGTGTTAGGAAGTGCTGTGGGGGATTTCTCAACATCTCCCTCTCTCATGCAACAAAGCCTGGCTAAATCCAATTCCTCGTCTGCCATGTTCTCATACCAAACTGCTAAACGACGGGGAAAGCGTCTGTTTATGCATTGCTGGTAAACATCCTTATTCAAGCCCTCAGCGAACTGATCCAGCAAGGCCTCTTCTGACCACCCCCTCATATAGGCTGATAATTCCTGAAATTCCTGCACATAATCCAGTTTTCTTCCCCTGTTTAAGAGCTGTAAATTTCAGCCGAGCATGATGCTCGGTCAAAGGGTCATCGAACCTTCTTCTCATGGCTGCCATAAATTCATCAAAATTCCTCAGGAGAGGGGAATTGCATTTATGCAGGCCGACCATCAATTCAGCTGCTTTCTTCTCCAAAGCCATTAACACCATTCTTACTTTAATTTCATCTGTCTCTAAATCAGGTCCATATATTTCCATATAATTCCAGACCTGAATTATAAACAACCCAAGGCTTTTGGGATCTCCATCATATTTTACGCTTAAGGGTGGAACCTTTGCCATCAGGCATCGCCTGGGCCCCCCCCCTGCTCGTTGAATGACTCTAGCCGCAGGGGGGAGGCTGTTTCTGAGTTTTCTTGCGCACAACCCCCCTCGGCCCCTCCGCTTTCCCTTAAGCTATGCATTGAGTACCTTTGCTCCAACTCCTCTGTCGGCTCTTTTTCCACTGCTCTCTCTCGGATTCGACGTTCAGTCCATGCCTCTTCGAGGAGTCTCATGGCGTGGGAAATTTTGTAGTCTTCTTCTCCAGTGCCACTCCAATCAGCCGCTGGTTTTTTCTTTGGCCTCCTTCTTGTGACTCCAGCTTGCAATTCCTCAGGTTCCTCTTTCTGTCCCACACCCCAAGTCCATCTGGGATGGACGGCAGGTTCTTCCACTCTCAGTTCGGCCAGTCTTTCTGTTAGAGATGGTCCTGCCGCTGCCCCCTCTTCTTCCGCCTGGTCACTTTCATGAAAAGACATTTCTTTTCTTCTCGTGCGGGCACCTCCCTCGGTAGTTGTTAGCTCCGGGATGGGTGCAATTGAGATTCAGCTTACTGTCAGCCACGACTTCATTTAGTAATCAGGAAAGAAACCACTCAACTCCATTTGATTGAAATCAAGTGTACTTTTACTAATTATAAATGAACAGTTGCAAAGCTAAGCTGAATCTGGTTAATTAGGCGCAAAAGCGAATAATATCATGTATAACTCAATCCCCTCCCCTTGGCACCCCAGTCCATAGTCCAATTATAATGCACCCAACTATCAGATGGGAGATAATTTCAAAAGGCATCACCAGGATGGAATGCTGGACAGTTAACCTTGGCGAGAAACTCCCTTCTTCCACATGCGCAGTAAGATGGTCAAACAGCGTTTAGAATCTTCCTCCAGCACAGCATGATTCCCCTCCCAAATACCATGCCCCCCCTTCCCGTTTCAATGGCAGCCGAAGCAGCAGCAAGCAGAGGCTGACACATACTGTATGTAACTGGAGGATGATTTTTATGTATTGTGTGTGTTTATGTCTATTTGTTTTATGTTTGTTTAAAAATAAAACATATTATTTTAAAAAAACTGCATTCATATCCAACGTTTCCATGAAGAAGTAGACCAAAAGCATATATCAGTATTGGTGGTAGTGGTGGTGATCCTCAGGCTCTGGAAAACTTGAAAACTGCAATTTCAGATGCCACCTTTCCATGAAGAGGTGGACCAAAGGCATATCTCAGTGGTAGAAGTCCAAAGCATGAAAAGTTGCATTTTGACGCATACCTCAGATTCATAAAAGAAAGACATATTCATGAAACTCAGTCTCTAGAAAGTTTGGAAAGTGCAGTTTGAGAAATGACCTTTCCATGAAGAGGTAGACCAAAGACATATCTCAGAATTGGTGGTAAACTCAATTAAGCCAGAAAAGTTGACCTTATAGCTCCAATATGTAAAAGAAAAAACCTTAAGGTTGCAATGCCTGAAAAGAAGAAAAACAACTTCAATTTCAGATCCGACTTTTTCATGAAGAGGTAGACCAAAGGCGTATCTCAGTGGTAGAACTCAATTCAGCCAAAAAAGCGTAGTTTGACACATAGATCAGCTTAATAAAAGAAAAACATATTCATGAATTAGTCTGTAGAAAACTTGAAAACTGCAGTTTGAGCACCAACCTTTCCATGAATAGGTAGACCATAGGCATAGCTCGGTGATAGAACTCCAATCAGTTTGAAAAGTTTTTCATCCATAGCTCAGATTCATAAAAGAAACACATATTTATGTAACTCAAGCTCCGGAAAGCTTGAAAACTGCAGATTCAGATCCAACGTTTCCATGAAGTAGACCAAAGGCATATCTCAGAATTGGTGTTCGTACTCAATTCGCTCTGAAAAGTTGTTGACACATAGCTCAGATTCATAAAAGAAACATATATTCATGATCTTCACGCTCTTGAAAGCTTAAAAACTGCAGTTTAACCTCCCCCTTATCATGAAGAGATAGACCAAAGGAATATCTGGATGGTAGAACTCAAAAGCCTGAGAAATTGCATTTTCACGCATAGCTCATTCATAAAACACATATTCATGATCCTCAGGTTTTGGAAAGCTTAAAAACTACCATTTCAGATCCCACCTTTCCATGAAGACATCTCAGAATTGATGGTCGAACTCAATTCAGCTACAAAAGTTGAGTGATAGTTAGTTCGGATTCATAAAAGAAACATGTATTCATGATCTTCAGACTCTGGAAAGCGTGAAAAATGCATTTTCAGATCCCACCTTTCCATGAAGATTTAGACCAAAAGCATATATCAGAATTGGTGGGAAACACAATTCAGCCAGAAAGGTTGACCTTACAGCTCCAATGTATAAAAGAAAAAAAACCTTAAGGTTCCAATGGCCAAAAAGAAGACAACTTCATTTTTCAGATCCAACCTTTCTATGAAGAGGTAAACCAAAGGCATATCTAGAATTGGTGGTAGAATTCAATTCAGCCAGAAAAGTTCTTTTGATACACAGCTCAGATTCATAAAAGAAACATATTCATGATCCTCACCTTCAACTTTTCTGGCTGATTGTAGTTCTACTACTGAGATGTGTCTTTAGTCTACCTTTTCAAGGTAAGGTGGGATCTGAGAATGCATTTTTCAAGCTTTACAGATTGTGAGGATGATGAATATGTGTTTCTTTTATGAATCTGAGCTGCATTAAATAGCAACTTTTTTGGTTGAATTGAGTTCTACCAATTATTCTGCCTTTGGTCCACCTCTTCATGAAAAGGTCGGATCTGAAACTGCAATTTCCAAGCTTTCTACAAACCGACTTTCATTAATATGTTTTTTTTATGAATCTGAGCTATGCAAAATGCAACATTTCTGTCTTAATTGAGTTTTAGCACCAATTCTGTGTTTGGTCTACCTCCATGAAAAGGTTGGATCTGAAAATGCAGTTTTCAAGCTTTACAGATCATGAAGATAATGAATGTTTGTTTCCTTTTTGAATCTGAGATGAGTGTCAAAACTCCGCTTTTCTGACTGAATTGAGTTTTACCACCAATTCTGAGATATTCTTTTGTCCACCTCTTCATGGAAAGGTTGGATCTGAGAATGCAATTTTCAAGCTTTCCAGAACTTGAGGATCATGAATATGTGTTTCTTTTATGAATCTGAGCTAACTGTCAAACTCACCTTTTCTGGCTGAATTGAGTTCTACTACAGAGATATGCCTTTGGTCTACCTCTTCATGGAAAGGTGGGATCGCATAGCTAAGATTCATAAAAGAAACACATATTCATGATCCTCAGCCTCTGCCTTTTCTTTGTAGTGCATTTCAGAGCTGCTGTACTCTGAAATGAGCCAGAAATCTTGACTTTCAAGTAAAAGCTCAAATTGCTTGTGGAGTTAACCACAAATGAATATGTGTTTCTTTTATGAATCTGTCACAGGTTTTCTGGCTGAATTGAGTTCTACTACCAATTCTGATATATGCCTTTGGTCTATCTCTTCATGGAAAGGTGGGATCTGAAAATGCAGCTTTCAAGCTTTCCAGATCCTGAGGATAATGAATGTGTGTTTCTTTTATGAATCTGAGCTATGCATCAAAATGCAATTTTTCAGGCTTTGGAGATCTATCACTAAGATATGCCTTTGGTCTACCTATTCATGGAAAGGTGGGTCCTCAAACTGCAGTTTTCAAGTTTTCTACAGACTGACTTTCATGAATATGTTTTTCTTTTATTAATCTGAGTTGTCAAACTCAACTATTCTGGCTGATTGGAGTTCTACCACCAAGATATCCCTTTCGTCTAATCTCTTCATGGAAAGGTGGGATCTGAAAATGCCGTTTCCAAGTTTTTCAGAGCCTGAGGATCATGCATATTTGTTTCCTTTAGGAATCTGAACTATCTTTGAAAACATAACTTTTCAGTCTGATGGTTCTACTACCGAGATATGCCTTTGGTCTACTTCTTCATCTAAAGGTGGGATCTGAAAATGCACTTTTCAAGCTTTTCAGAGCCTGAATATCACAAATGTGTTTCTTTTATGAATCTGAGCTATGCGTCAAAACGCAACGTTTCAGACTGATTGGAGTTCTACCACCAATTCTGAGATATGCCTTTAGTCTACCACTTCATGGAAACGTCGGGTCTGAAACTGCAGTTTTCAAGCTTTCTACAGACTGACTTTCATCAATATGTTTTTCTTTTATTAATCTGAGCAAACTCAACTTTTCTGGCTGAATTGAGTTCAACCATCAATTCTGAGATATGCCTCTTCATGGAAAGGTGGAATCTGAAATTGCAGTTTTCAAGGTTTCTTACGTTTGTGGAAATGTCAGATTTGAATCTGCTGTTTTTAAGCTGTAAGGTCAAACCACAACTTTTCTGGCTGAATTGAGCTATATCACCAATTCCAGATATGCCTTTGGTCTACCTCTTCACATGGAAAGGTCGGATTTGAAAATGCAGTTTTTCAAGCTTTCCAGAACCTCAGGATCATGAATATGAATCTGAGCTAAGTCAAACTCAACTTTTCTGGCTGAATTGAGTTCTACCACCGAGATGTGAAAATGTAGTTTTTAAGCTTTCCACAGCAAGAGGAACATGAATATGTTTCTTTTACACATTTGAACATATTTGAACTTTTCTTTGAAACTCAAGTTTTCTGACTCATTTCAGTTCTACAGCACCTCTTATATGCTTGAGTTAACTCTGCAGAGAAAACCTGGGTCCAAAAATGAACTATTTCTTTCTGCTTTGTACAACTAAAAGGAACATGAATAAATTGGAGGTCTGGGTCAAAACTTTTCTGGCTGAATTGAGTTCTATCACCAATTCTGAGATCTGTATTGTACTCCTCAGGGTATTTGAAAAGGTAGTTGTTACATGTCTAAATGTACATATGTAAGTGTAAAGTGACAATAAAGTTCTGTTCTGTTCTGTTTGTTTCTAATCTTGTCTACTCCATTCCATACTATATACCTACAGATAATGATAATTCTGAAATGAGTTCTTGAATGTGGCAAAAGTTAAAAACTAGTACCCTTAAATTTCATTAAAAAGACACTATGATGACAGAAGCATTTTATGTATTGTATTGGTGTTAATGCATATCATTACTGATTTTCACATCTGCAGTAAAGAAACAAATTATTCTTAGTGAGAGCATGAGAACTGTGCCCTTGAAATATTGCTACTCTTTGTTTCTTTCCCACTGATTATGCTGGTTATACTTGCTGAGTAGTTTAAAAATATATGAAGGTCAGTGTCACATACATTTGCTCTGTATAGCATTTACAAATCAGAGTATTTTTATTTTTTTCTAATCAGCAATATTAAGCCATAATGGTACTTTATCTTACTTAAAAGATAGTAGAATAGTAGCAAGTTTTTTAGAAGTACTTTCTAAAACAAACAAGTAAATTTTTGTTGTTATTTTGGAACAGAATAATAGGGTTGGAAGAGACTTTGGAGGTCTTCTAATCCAACTATTTGCTCAAACGTGAGATCCAATACTATATTGAGTTCTACCACCAATTCTGAGATATGCCTTTGGTCTACCTCTTCATGGAAAGGTGGAATCTGAAAATGCAGTTTTCAAGCTTTTCAGAGCCTGAGGATCATGAATATGTATTTCAGATTTGAAAATGTAATTTTCAAGCTTTTTAAAGCTGTGTTAAAGAAACAAACCTTAATATTGCAATGCCTGAAAAGAAGACAAACCACTTCATTTTCTGATCTGACCTTTCCATTAGGTGTTAATCAAAAAGCATATCTCAGAATTGGTGATAGCACTCATTTCAGTTAGAAAAATTAAGTTTTGACCCAGACCTCTGATTTATAAAAGAATTCATGTTCATCTAGTTTTAGAGAGCAGGAAAAAATACTTCATTTTCAGACCCAAGTTTTCCCTGCAGAGTTAACTTAAAAGCATTTCAGAGCTGCTGTAGAAATGAAATGAGCCTGAAAACTTGAGTTTCAAGTAATAGCTCAAATGTGTGAAAGAAATACATAATCATGATCCTCAGGCTCTAGAAAGCTTGAAAAACTGCATTTTCAGATCCGACCTTTCCATGTGAAGAGGTAGACCAAAGGCATATCTGGAATTGGTGATAGAACTCAATTCAGCCAGAAAAGTTGTGGTTTGACCTTACAGCTCATATTCATGATCCTCAGGTTCTCTGGGTTAGTCCCATCTCTAAATTTGGTTTTCCTGCAAAACATTATCGTTTAGATTTATCAGATTTTTCCAAATTTTTGATGCCATCACCAAACTAATTATTCTTAAAAGCTATTTAAAACAGCATATCAAATGTATTTATTTATTGAATTTATATTGCTGCCTATTCACTTATGGTAACTCAAGGCAGCTTACAGAATATAAAACTACATTTAAAACAATAAAAACTAACAAAGGGAATCAAATAAATTAATATAGTACAATATAAATATAAATGAAGCATCATCTAGTGTTAAATTGATTAATTTTTACTACTATTTCCATCACTGAATTGTGAAATTTATACTTATAAATTATACAATTGCACGTAAATGCAAATGTTTTGCTACTTGCTTTACAAGAGATAAACATTTCTTAATATTGTGAGCCTCTTTATTATTGTATAATGGAAAAACAACATATAAAAGAGTTAATGTTTTATATTTTAAAAAAACAAATAAGTTTATTTCATTAAATAACCAGTTAGTCTGATTATTGATTTGATATCTGTGTTATATACGCCAAGCATGTCCCCATTATTACTCAGGATTAATGCACAGGATCTGTTTGCTGTCTGCTATATTCTGACCACAAGGTGGCGGGGTTAACCATATGTAACCATAAACTAAACAGTATTACATATTGTCTGCAGTATTATGGCCAAAGGTCTTGCTTATTGAAAATATCTACAACTGAACAAAAGTCCCTTTCTCTGTAAAGAAATGAACAGCAGTTGTAGTTGCCCTTTAAGTAACAAGTCCAGAAATAGAGTTCCGGCAGTAAATCTCCAAGAAGAAAAGGAAAGAAACACTAGAGCCTTTGTATCAAATTTGCTCAACTTGGTTCAAAAACCTCACTAGTGGTTGAAATCATCACATACGATGATGCATAAGATGACTTCACATGGAAATAATTCCAGACCCTTTTATTTTTATTAATAAATATTCATTCATACTGATTGCTCAGAAAATATTTCACTCCTTAAATTTGTCCTTTGATGTAATAATGTTCTCTATCAGTAAAACACTGGGTGTTTTATGCAGTAAAATATGTGGAAACTAAAGTGAAAGAATAGGAAAAACAAAGAGGATAAATATAAATACTTAATTTCAGATAAAAAGCAAAGATATATTTTAGATGTGGAGTAATAAGGAAGAGATCACTACTTTTATTTGATTATCCAACCCACTCCATAGAATTTTTGGGTTACATTTTTGCTGTTGTTTTATGGAGGGGGGGGGACTTTTTTGGAACTGAAACTACATTCCTAGAAACTAATCGTGTCAGGGGGCACATTTGAAAATAGCAATCAAGACTGAGCAAAACCAAAACAGGCAAATTCTGAACCAGTCAATACTAACCGTATTTTAGGAAGGCTAAATGTTAAGGATCATTACTGCAGCTGAGATGGATTAGTATTGCTAGGTTTAATTATTACTACTACTCTGGTAAATTTGGTCCCAGTTTCTTGCTAGGGAGTCTTAACCTCAAATATTTTGTGGAGAGATAAACCTTCTCTCTCGCCAAGAATGGTCATTGCAGAGCTCGGTGTTTATCTGCCTGTTTCTTATAGGTTTGTGGCGCTTTAGCCAGCACTTTTTTTGACATTCTTCCAGATTGCTTATAGCATTGACATCCATTGACTGAGGAGGGGGGATCCCTTGGATACTCAGCCATTGGGACAAAGTCCATGCCGCTCACTACTTTGAACGGTGTTAGTCCTGTGCTGCTGTGAACAGCATTATTGTACGCAACCTCAGCAAAAGACAGAAGGTCTGCCCAATTGGACTGTTGATAGTTCACATAGCACCTCAAGTACTGTTTTACCATGGCATTCAGTCTCTCTGCCCCCCACATTGGTGCTTGGGTGAAAAGCCGAGGTAAGGCCCTGGGATGACCCAATGGACCACAGGAATTCCCTCCAGAACTTAGCTGTGAACTGGACCCCTCTGTCGAAGATAATTCTTTGAGGTACTCCATGCAGGCAATAGATGTGCTTCAGGAAGTGTTTGGCCAGCTTGTGAGCTGAGGGTAATCGCTGCAGGGTATAAAGTGTGTTCTGTTTGGAAAACAGGTCTATCACAGTCCAAATCACCATGTTTCCCCCACTTTTCAGCAACACTACTATAAAGTCCATTGCGATCTCCTCCCACGGCCTCATTGGCTCTCCTACTGGTTACAGCACCTCGTGAAAGCTGCGAGCTGGTGTACGCCATGTGGCCAAAAGGGGGTTTCCTGCTACCTCCCATCCCCGTCTCCAGTCTCACCTGGCTCGCTAATCCTGCCAGGGGGCGGGCCTAGCTGACCCAGTTGTCCCTTGTCCCTTTAGTCCAGCTTACCTGCTGCCTCGTGGCCTGCCTGCTCCCTGCTGCATCCATTGCATGGAGAGCTGCTGATTCTGCCAGCTGGTAAGTGACCCATTTTTTTTCTTTTATGCTTTTAATGTTTTTTTAAAGAATATTTTATTTATTGTGTATAGATTTTTTTAAATCATTTTATTTAAAAGTATTGAGTATAGAATTTTTTAAAATGGTTTATTTCAATTTATTGTGTGTAGAATCTTTTTTTAAATTGTCTTAGACTATTTTAAAAAATATTCTATCAACAATAAATTGAAATAAACCATTTAAAAATATTCCATACTCAATACATTAAAATTATTGTGTATAGAATATTTTTAATGGTTTTATTGTAATTTATTGTGTATGGAATACTTTTAATAGTTTCATTTTAAATTATTGTGTGTGGAATACTTTGAAATGGTTTCATTTTAAATTATTGTTGGTGGAATCTTTTTTTAAACTGTCTTAGACTATTTTTAAAAAATATGCTATCAACCATAAATTAAAATAAACCATTTAAAAATATTCTATACTCAATACACTTAAAAGTATTGTGTATAGAATATTTTTAATGGTTTTTAAGGACTTTTATTATTTATAGAATATTTTTTAAAATTATTTATAGGGAATTTTTATTTATTTATTGTTTATAGAATATTTTTATTACAAGAAATGTTATTCCTTTTTGCAAATGTTTTATTTGTTATGCAATGTTGCTTTTAAGTGTGCAGGTTGGTGCATGGTTTACGCGTCTCAAAGTGGCTGCTTTTCTATGGGCAGGCCAGGTTGGTGCAAGGCAGCTTTGCAAGATTTTGTGTGTTTCTGTATGCTACCTGTTTGTTTAGGTAATTGTGAGGTGGTTGCTGGTTCTGTGAGCTTCCTGGCACTGTCCTTTATAATCTCCCACAATGCCTTAATTATTTTTATTCCAGTGACTTTGTCTTTCCTGTCCTTAGGGTTAGGGAAAAAAACTGGTTTCGTCTGCAGTCTTTTGGGAGGAAATTGTTATTTTTTGGTGTATTCCTGGTACTGTCATAGTTTGTGTGTGTGGGTGTGTAATGCCCCGCAGTTATCTACACATTAATAATGATCAAGTACTAATAATATTTCCTTATACATTTTAGTGACCTTTCCTTACATAATTGGGGTTTTCTTTCATACTTTTTTATTTCTAATTTCTGTTTCTGTTAGTTAGCAATTGCCAAAACAAATCCCACATGAAAAAGTATTCAAAGCCTTCTTGATTTTAATTGTCAATTTATTTATTCCTGCACATTTTAATATTTATTCATTTTGATATCTCTGTTTTTCCACTGTTGTGCAAACACAATTCCAGCAGCTGTTAACATGTGCAAAATTAAATATGTATTGTATTCCCTTTCAAATAGCCAACAAAATATTTCTGGTTTTAAATCCATATCTTGCTTTACCATTGCTTCTAACTACTAACTCTTGAATTGCTACTTGGACCGACCTAAACTGAACCTAATTCATAAATTCTTATTTTTTTTAACTGAGAACTAAATTTCAGACAAAGAAATCCGTATTGCTCTGTGAATCTACCTATGACATTCATTCTTGATCTAACTTCTTGGATGAAAGATTATATCTTTCCTGCTTGTTTATATCTTTCCTGTTTGATGGGGGACATCCTTCCTGAAAAGACTCTACATTGTTGAGTGAAAGCAGAGGTCCTTTCTGTTACCTGTAGTCCTCAGCTTACAACCACAATTGAGTCCAATATTATTTTATTTCTTTTGCAGTTAGTATTATTTAACAGAATGAAGAAGAGGCAAAAGAGTATGACCACTTTCTTCTCCAAAAAACGAAAAGCTGAAAATCAGCTGATCCACAACAGTCACCAGCACCAACACCAGCACCACAAGCACCAGCACAACAAGCACCAGCACAACAAGCACCAGCACCACCACCAGCACTACCACCACCACCAGCAGCAGCACAACCATTTCCACCTCTTGATGTCAGAGAAAGCAGCAAGTCCATCTCCTCCACTGAAGTTCCACAACTTCCTGACTGCTGGAATTTGCAGCAATACAGACACTTCGGAGACGAGGCTTCCGGGGGGAGGGGCTTGCCGTCGCCGGTAGCTCAACGGAGCTGCCCTCAGAGTTCTGGTTCGTATATCTATAAGATCTATAGATATCTCTTTTTTCAGGCAAGAAAGAAGCAGGGAGGGACTCAGTCGTTAGAATCCTCTTTGTAGTTCACAGCTTTTTTTTTTTTTTGGCTGTGAAGAAGGTTCAACAAAAGCTGAGTCATTCACTCCGGCCAGATCTTCTCAGCTGTATTTTTTCAGCTCAAGGCAAATTACCCCCCCCCCCCAGGACAAATTTTTGAAACTAAGTTATTTAAAATCAATCCGAGCAGCGACCATTCCTGAGAACCCTTTTTTAAAAATTATTATTCAAAATACCAGCTTCAATTTTATAAAAAACTCCTTTGTTTAATTGTTTTTTAAAATGGCGATTTTATAGCTTCCGCATTTGTTATATGATATATTTCCACCTTCCTGGCACAGAATCAAGGGAATAACTTCTCACAAATTAATTAGCCCTGTTTCCTTGAAGACTTCTCTTTATCAATTGCCAAAAGTTTATTGAAAGTACCTTATCTTAAACCAATGTGAGCAGAGACTTTGTTTGTTTCCTTTTTATAATGGCTCCGAAATCTAAGCAGCCGAGACGTTTTTTTAACAATACATCCCAAGCAATTGCTACAAAGCCACAGCTCTTGCCTTCTATGCCCTCTACTGGAGATTTGTTAACGAAAGAATTTCTTTTTGAAACTCTTAAAGAATTTAGAGAGGAAATGAAGCAACTTATTTCGGACTTATGTGACAAGCTTGATGCCAAGATTGCTCAAACAAAGGAGGATATGATAGGAGTCATAACTGTAATGACAGATTATATTGCTGGAATGGAAGATAAACTGGAGCTCTTGGAGGAAGCTAATTCTAACCTGACATCTAAAATTGAAGTGTTGCAACAGGAAGTTGAAAACGCAGAAAAACAACTTGTTATGACAAATTATAAAAAGACGGCGTTTGCAATAAGAGTCAGGGGATTGCGTGAAAATGAACAGGAGAATTTGAAACAGACTTTTTCTGAGGCTTTCAGTCGTTTGGTGGGAAGTCCAGGACTCAACTTTGATTGGCAGATCCAAAAAATTTACCGCCATAATTCGTGGGCGGCAAAACAGACACAGCTTCCGAGAGATATAATTATATATTTTGCCACAAGAGAATCCAGAAATGCGATATTACAAGAGTTTTATAATAACAGGCTGCGAATTGATGGACAGGACTTGATCGTTTTCAAAGAAATACCACCCCAAATGTTAAGAGCCAGGAGAGACTATGCTTTTCTAACTAAAGAACTCAGAAATTGTCAGATACAGTACAGATGGGATGTGCCATTTGGTATTATAGTTACATTTGATGACCAAAAACATCGTCTCAACTCTGTTTGGGAAGCCCGAGATTTTTATTATAAGATCCTAAAGGCGGGACATTCTGAATTACCTGGACTTGGAGAAAGACAAGGAGAAGTAGAAGAGAAACAACAAAACACACAACTACAAGGCAGGAGGTATCGCTTTCCCCCTCCGGAAGGGCAGAAGAGCAGAGAACAAGGACTTAGTCGTGCTTCCAAAACATTTGCTTAATTCTTAACTTGAACAATACTTTGTGACTTCTGTCTTGCATAAAATGGTATAGTTGCATATCGATGAAGAGACATTAAGGCTGAAAGAACTGATGTTGATTTCCTCGGAAAATATATTGTATGGGACTTAAAAAAGACTTGATGGATAACTCTGAACTTTTATATAAATTGCTCATGATTTATTTTCTAGGGTGAAGAGGGCGGAGATCGTGGTGTTCCTGGATCGTGGTTTAGGTTGAATGGAGTTGGGAAGTGTGGTGTAGATGGGAGGGTAGTGAAGGTTGAATTAGAGCTTATTTTGAGCCAGAAAGTAAGTTGATTTTTATATAAACTGTTACTTGAATATAATGTTTGGAAGGATATACCCAAGGAGTTTGCAGGAAGGCAGAGCAAATATGAGAGGAGTACGGATGTAAATAAAATATATATATGGACACGGGTAGAGGCAGGACGAGAAGAGTTGGAAAAGGAAACCGAGAGAAGTATTTGAGATGTGTTTAAATTGCTTCATAGAGAAGGAGGTATAAAAGGGACAAGTTAAAGGTTTGGAAATAGACAGATATTTAGATAAAGAGATAAGGCCCCTTGCTAGAGTAGAATTCTATTTGATTAACTTATTTGGTTTCAATATAGTTTGAAATCCTGCAAGCAATTAATTAATTGAGATCAGGAATGATGTACATTGTTTAAGTTCTAATAATGATGGGAAGCTGAGCTCAATGTAGAGAGTTTATTGATTTTTCCATTTTTTTTTTTGTTTTTTTTATTCCTTTCTTTTTTCCTTTCTCTTTTACCTTTTAATTTTTAACCTATTTGGTTCTAATATACTCTAGACTGTGTTTGATAAAAAGCTATGCCGGGTATGGGATCTGGGAAGCCGGAAGGGGGGTAGGGAGGGGGGTTTACTGGGGGGAGGGGGGGAGGGGGGAAACATAGTTTCAATTTCCAAAACAATAAGAACGCACTTGTATACTGTTGCTCCTTTTTCTTTTTCTTTTTCTTTTCCTTTTCTTTTCTTTTTTTTTCTTTTCTTTCAATTTTAGTATAAAATACAAATCAAATAGATTAATGAATAGTAGAAATACACCAAAGTGAGGAGTAGAGGGAAAGAAGAGGGAGGAGTAGAGAGGGAGTGAGAGGGGAATGTAAGGAGGGTGAGATGGAGGGAAGGGGAGAAAGGAATGTTTGAGGGGGAGGGGAAGTAGAAGAGGGGAATGCTGGAGGGGAGAAATGAAAGTTGGAGGGGGAGAAGAAAGGGTGTATGGAGGGTTGAAGTGTTATGTTGGTTTTCTATGGTGGAATATAAGATGAGTTGTGTTTACTGTTTTCTTAATTGCACAGTATATAAGTGATTGTACAAAATGAAAATGAAAACGAAATAAAACAGTCTTCATGACAGACACTTCAGAGACAAGTATGATGGACTGGCAGTATCCGACAAGAAGTTAGGTTGTGAGTAAAACCCATGTTCTCATTAGAGAAAGGTATTCATGTTTCTAGAGAGTGGAAACATTTCCAGTTTGTGCCTGGAAAACATTTCCAGGTTGTGCACAGCCATGGTTGCCCTTAAACTACAGGCAGCCTGTAACGGCTCCTCTCCTAACTTGAGAAAGTAAAGGCTCTTGAAACGGATTGTTTCAAAAGGAACCTTTAATCAGTCAGGATGGAAACTATTAGAAGCAAAGCAGCATCTGAAAACCTTTAGGCCATGCAAATGGGATTAACCTGATAATGACCCCTCCCCTTTGTCCGAATGCAGATTCTGACCAATACACAAGTGTGAAGATGCATCCTTAACTCTTCTGTGCTGGGAGTCAATAAAGCACATGTTCCCATGGCTATCTCTAGTTAGACATCAAAGTTATATATCCCATGTGGCTATCATAAACATCCCCCCAGAGATATTGGGACCTTCAGTCTCCCGGTGACAGGAAACCAATTGTAAAGTTGTAAAACTCAGTTGTTTCAGATGTAGCTAATGATTTAACTCCAAAGCTCCCCTCCTCCCAACTGAATGGCAGTATCACTTTTAGGAATCTGACACAGTCCATCTTGGTCCCAAAACTCTGCCAATCTTCACAATTTCAATGCCCAATTGTTCAGAGATTTGGAAAAGGTCATTCTGGCTCTTGCAGGATTTGTGGAAGGTGATGTGTATTTTATCAAGGAACATCTTGAAGTGGTTGAGTTGCTTTATTTCTCTTATTGCATCATCCAGCACAAGTTGGAGGTGGTGGTTCAAGCAGTGCCAGATTACGATGTTTGGGAAGTCTTGAGCTATTCTGGTGCTGACTCCAGATTTTCTTCCAAGCATAACATTGGCACCGTGGGAGCAGAAAGTGATTAAATTCTTCTGGAGATATTCGGTGGTAAACCCAACTTTACGCAAGCTCCCATCGCTGCAGCAAAAATGGTTGCTGGGCATTCTGGATCCTCAACTCTAACTGCTTTCATTGAAAGCATTGAGGCTTCATCAATTATTAGGCACACCTTTAGATTCTTTGCAATAATCCTAGAAAACACGGTGGTTTTCATTTCGTTCGCAATGAATTCAACTATTTTCACTGCGGATCTCCGTGAATGCAAGCCAACTGCCACATCCACTCCAACCGTAGTTAGCAAATTTATTTGCACTTCGATGTTTGAGAATGGATTACATCTTTGTGACAGATCGTAAACAGTAGAAAATATTTTGCAAGTACTGGATAAATGTTTGTCTGTTGACTTATCTATGGATTTGGTTAAAGCATCCTGCTCCCATTGTTTACTGCTCTCCAAGCAAATAAGCTGTGCTTTTTATTGAAAATGTTCCTTTAATTTTTTTCTGAGCGATGCTTGTTCTGTCTTCTTAGTTTTCCCTGCTGGCACAACCTGGAAATGTTTTCCAGGCAGAAACTGGAAATATTTCCACTCTCTAGAAATATGAATACCTTTCTCTAATGAGAAAATGGGTTTTGCACAGTACTCACAACCTAACTTCTTGTCGGATACTGCCAGTCCATCATACTTGTCCTTGAAGTGTCTGTATTGCTGCAAATTCCAGCAGTCAGTGGAGGAGATGAACTTGCTGCTTTCTGTGACATCAGGAAATGGAAGTGGTTGTGCTGCTGGTGCTAGTGCTGATGCTTGTGGTGCTGGTGCTTGTTGTGCTGGTGACTGTTGTGGATCAGCTGATTCCTCAGCTTTTGGTTTTTTGGAGAAGAAAGTGGTCATACTCTGTTGCCTCTTCTTCATTCTGTTAAATAATACTAACTGCAAAAGAAATAAAACAATATTGAACTCAATTGTGGTTGTAAGCTGAGGACTACAGGTAACAGAAGGGACCTCTGCTTTCACTCAACAATATACAGTCTTTTCAGGAAGGATGTTCCCCATCAAACAGGAAAGCTGGTGTATGCCGCATGGCCAAAGGAGGTGGGCTGTGGTGGCGGCAGGGGGAGAGGCTAGCTTACCCCAGCTCCCAGCTTTCATGAGGGAAGGCCTTCAGGCCTTCTTTGTGCACGTTATTGGGGCAAGTTGGTAAGTTGGTGGTGTGCAGAAGACTGGCAAGGCAGTAATCTTCCCTCTGTAAGTATCTGTCTTTATGACTGGGTGTGCTGGGTTCATCCTTAATATAGTAAGTGCAAGTAATTAAAGTCCTCCTTTCTGAGTCTCTTCTTTGTGTAGGTTGAGAGACCTTAGAAATTTCCCCAATGACTGGGGTGGGGGCGCCCTTTTTCTCACTGCCTTCACCTCCGATCAATGGCAGCCAGTCACTGCCTCTGTCTATGTAGAAGGTCCAGCTGCTGCTTCTTTGTCTGCCATAATCAGTGTGCTCATTTGCTCTCACATCACTGCAGTGTTGAGGGTATCGAGGGAAACACACACCCCGGCTGGGTGACTGCACCGTGGTTCGGGTTCACCTGGACTCTCCCTGCCAATTAACTGGGCTCACCTGGACCCTTCAAAATAGACTAGGCTCACCTGGACCTTGTCCAACTCCACAAGGCTCTCCTGGGCCTGTAAGTAGTAAAACCTGAGGCTCACCACAAGTAGTGGTTCCCAAAATGACGGTGCAACTTTTACACCAAAACAGGGCTGAAACAAAATGGCAGCCAGCTCAATGAATGGCAGTGGGACAGAGGTAAGCAGCGAAAGTGGTTTCCAACAGTGGAAGCTTTGACACATCCAAATATTAGTAATACAAGAAATGTTATTAGATATAAAAATATACTAACAGAAAGGGGAGAACAATGGATTGATATAGGATGGTTTAAACAAATGTAAATACAAACAGGATATGAAAAAGATGCTAGAGAGTATGGTTTTAACTTGGGAAATTTAGAACTGGATAAGATATTCATGGTAACAGTTGAAAAAATGATTAAGAAATTGTATAGTTACCTACTTAGAATCAAATTAGAGAAAGAAGTTAAAGAAACAATGATAAGGTGGCCAAAATTTTTTGGCTACGTGATAGAATTAGAAAAATGGCAACAACTATGGGAAAGGGACTATAAATTAACAATGGTGACCGCATATAAAGAGAACGTGTATAAAATGTTTTATAGATGGCACATGCCATCTGAAAGACAAATCAGCTAAATCAGCTAAATGTTGGAAGTGCCATCAACTGCCAGGATCATATTATCATATGTGGTGGACATGTAGGGAAGCAAGAAGCTATTGGGTTAAAATAGAAGCATGGTTAGAGAAAATGGTGCAGCAGCGTATAGAGCTCAGATCAGAAGTATTTTTACTGGGTATTCTACCAGAGAAATATAGTAAAGAAGATACATATTTGATTGTACACATAATAATAGCTGCTAGAATTTTATTTGCACAAAATTGGAAAACATAAAATCCTATCAGAAGGAGAGATAATAAAGAAGATATTGGATTGCGCAGAAATGAACAGGTTGACATTGAGAATAAAGGACAAAGAGGAATCAGTGTACTTCAAGACATGGGGGCAATTTTATGATTGGTTAGAAAAGAGATAGAGAGGATTTCTGGGTGGTGACATGGGGACAAGTGTGGGAAAGAAATCAGGGCTCTGACTTCTTATCTCAATCTACATGTTTGGAGGACCCCTGTGGGGGTATGCTGATCTTGGAGAGAAACGCGGAGGAGTAGGGAAACCCTAGGACTAATGAGGCGGAGGGCTATGACATGGGGATATCCTTTTAATCTAGCGTGCAAGCGTCTGCCTTGTTTCAATGGTGGACTTGAAGTCTCGACAAACTATCTAAAAGGGGAAGGAAGAATTTAATCAACCTGTTGTGTCATCGAGTGTATTAGTGGATTGGCTTGCGAGTGGAAACAGCAGTGAATGTTGGCAGAAAAGGAAGATCGCAGAGAAGAACGGGCAAAGCAGTGAGTCTCTAGAGATCAGGTGAGAGCCCTATAATCGAGCAGCCACCTGTAAGAATGAGAGCAGCAGATTTTTAGAGGCAAAGACTGGCCCAAAAAACCTAATTGGCATACGTGAGCAATCGGAGGGGAGACAACAAGAAAGAGCACGAACTGACTCTAAGACATACAGACTCAAGTGGTGGAAAAGAAACCAAGAAAGAAGGAGGACTTGGAGAACGGTGGTGTGCTTGGGGAGGGGGGCTGACAGATAGCAGTTAGGAAAAAAAAGAGGACAACGAAATGGAAGGGGAAGGCTTATGCAACAGCTGTGCTGAAATTATCTAGAACTATTTAGAACATAAGAGCATGGACAATTTTGCAAAGACTGAAAAGAAAAGTAATTCAACCCAGAACTTTAAAAAAAAGCAAAAGAAAAGGTGTTGAACAAATTGACTGCATAATAGTTTAGTGAAACAAGTTAAAATTATATATAATATTTATATATAATATTTATAATACTTATAAACAAGTACTAAAATCTATATTTATATTTATAAACAAGTGGAAAGCTTGTGGATATCCTTATATATATGTCTATGGTTATAAATATCTATTTGGATTAATTGCAATAATTACACTAAGGATATAATAAAATAATTGCATTCTTAAGATATAGCACTGTTGGTATAAATGAGTACTGAGTACTGAGGCTTCCTCTCTCTGTCCTTCTCTCTCTCTCTCTCTGTTTGTTTTTTCTTTCTTATTATTACCGGTTGTTATTGAACAATTTAGAGATATATATAGACATTATCTAAGTTGCTTATATTGCTTTAGGACTACTGTTTGTATATTATTATAGATAGAACAAGCTAAGTTAAGGAATTCTTAAAAAAACTTAATAGCAAAGCATATATATTGTATTATCAGTAATATCTAATGTAACAGTGTATAGCCTACTAGTGGCAAATTTAGGATTGTGATTAAAAGAGGGGAGAAAGACTATTGATAGAAAAAAAAGATAAGTTGAAATAAAAATAACAGTCAAGATATCGGATGCTAATTTCAGACAACATATATAATATACTAAAAGAACAAGATGAAATTTTAAAAGAGATGGTGAGTATCACAACAACATCACTGAAATCCAGGAAAAAGACAACTGTAAATCCAGTGACAAAGGTATTGACTGCTTCTCCAGCAACCCAAAGGTCAATAGAAGGAATGGCTACAATGGAAAAACCAGATTCCAGATCGAATATCAAAAATGTGCCAGCAGCATTGCTAACCATCCAAGAAACTATGACCAAGCTTCAAGAGGCAGTAGCTAAAAACCACAGTGAATTGAAAACGGATATGAATGAAATGAAAATAGAGATGAGTGAAATGAAAAATGAAGTTAAAAACGACATACAGAAATTAGATGATAAAATGGGAATAATACAACAAACACTGGGGAAAAAATGAACAGTCAATAAAAGCGGTAGAAAAAAGAACAGAACAAACAGAGAAGAAACTAGACTTAGTTGAACAGCAGATGAAAACATCAACCAAAAACTTAGAAGACTCCCTCATCCACCTGGAAATGGATCATGCATCATTTTATCTCCGATTCCAGAATGTAACAGAGACAAAAGAGGAAGATTTACAAATGATAATGTCGGAATTAATAGCAGAGATGTTACAAAGAGACAAGCATGAGATTCTAAATGAATTGGACGATATATACAGGGTAAGCACTAATTATGACAGAAGACACTGATTGTCTAGAGAAGTACACATTAGATTTGCGAGGAAAAAAGTGAGAAATATAATTTATAGAATAACAAGAGACAAGATGATGGTATACAAAGGGAAAGAGATACAAACCCTGAAACAAATTCTGCAAAGAGTGAGGGAGCAATGGAGCAAATATTGATTTCTGGTGACACAACTGATTAAACGAGATATACTACTTAGGTGATTGGTACCTGAAGGGATGCTGGTAACTTGGCAGGAGAAAAGGATTAAAGCTGACAATCTGGAGAAGGCACAAGATTTATATGAGCAACTAGTAGGCCTGGAAGAGGAACAGAGCAGTAAGGAGGAGTTGTAATATAGAAGCCAGGAAAAACAACACGAGAGAACAACGGAATGAGAACAAGGAGAAAGTAGTAGGGAGGAGAAAGAGCAACAGAGAGAGGAGGAAGTGAGACCAAAAGCAAGGAGCCGAAAAAGAAACGAGAGTTAATAAAAAATAAAGACAGGCAGAGAATTAGAAGGATGGAAGAAGAAATTCAATTATTGTCAGTAAATATTAACGGTTTAAATTCGCCAACAAAAAGAAAGTGTATCTGGGCAAAATTAACAAAACAAAGGGCAGATATAATATGCTTACAGGAAACACACATTAAAAAATAAGATATAAAATACCTGGAATGTCCTAAATTAGGAAAATTATATGCAGCATCAGCAGAAGAAAAGAGAAAAGGGATAGTGATATATGTTAAAGATGGAATAAAGACAAATTTAATTTATACAGACCCAAAGGGAAGAATATTAATGATAGAGATAGGGATTAAAAAAAATCAGTATTACTAGTAACAATATATGCCCCAAACAAAAATCAGAGGGACTTTTATAAAAACAAAACACAAAAAAATTAAAGAAATTGGATTGAGGAATATTTGTATAATAGGAGATTATAATGCCATGGTGGACAGTAAAAAAGATTACGTAAGTGACAAAAAACTAAAAAAAAAGTATTACCAACAACTTGTTTTGAGATGATGGAGGAGTTAAATTTAATAGACATTTGGAGAAAAATGGAACCAGAAAAAAAACAATTTACCTTTTACTCCAATCCACATCAATCCAGGTCACGGATTGATATGGCATGGATGAATGGGGAAATTGGGGCAGAAATACATACAATTGAAATATTACCAAATACGTGGGTGGATCACAATCCCATTAAAATAATTTGGGAAGGAAAAAAAAACTAGACTAAGATGGATGTTAAATTTGCAAATATTAAAAGAAAAAGAATTTATTCAAAATGAGAAAGGATTGGATGTTAGCAAAACATAAATTAAATATATCAGACCAGGAAGAAATGGTAAAGGGCCTAAAACTAACAAAACAAAACTTCTTTGAGCAAGCAAATAAACTGGGGAGATGATTGTCATACAGATTGAGAAAAGAGAGAGAGAAAAAGATTAATATATCAACTTCAAGAGGAAACTGGTGAATTACAACATACAATGGAAGGGAAGAAAAAGATTGCATACAAGTACTTTGAGAATCTGTATAAAGGGGAACAAGTAGATGAAAAACAAATAAAAGAATATCTGAATGGAGAAGAAACACCATCAATAACAGAAGACATGAAAGAAATGTCAAAAAAATAACGAAACTAGAGTTGAAACAGGTGATCCAAAAACAAAAAAATAATTAAACACCAGACCCAGATGGATTTCCAGCAGAATGGTATAAAATAATAGATGAATTCAACGAATTGATAGAACCCTTGATGTTGGAGATGTATAATGAGACACTGATGAAAGCAAAAATACCGGATTCATGGAGGGAAGCACATATTGCATTAATATTTAAAGAAGGTGCAGATAAAAAACATTCAAAACTATAGGCCAATCTCGTTAAATGCCGACTATAAAATATTCACAACAATAATGGCGGAGAGATTGAAAAAACTATTAAATGACTACATACATCCAGACCAAAATGGATTTCTCCCAGGACAAATTAGAAATATACCAGAATAGTAGCAAATATCTTAGAGTACTATGAGGTGCATCCAGAGAAACAAGTGGCACTTGTTTTTCTGGATGCACAGAAGGCATTTGACAATTTAAATTGGGAATTCATGACACAACAAATTAAGAATATGAAATTAGGGGACCAATTTGAAAGATTAATAGAAACGATATACCCAAGGGGCAAATATATTATTAAATGGGGAAAGTACAGAGACATTTAAAATAATGAAAGGAGTAAGGCAGGGTTGCCCACTATCACCTCTGCTCTTTATCCTGACGCTTGAAAGGCTGCTAATAAGAATTAGACAAAATTCGGAGGAGGAGGGGCTAGCTGCCCGCATGAATGGCTGCTTGAACAGAGAGCTCCGTGAAGTTCTGTAAAGAGCAGCTGGATTTGGTGTCTGGAGCGGTTTCTAGAAAGATTTTTGTAAACCGAAGTTCTCCTGTAGGGAAGACTGAAGAGAAGGTTGGTTTGGCACGACCATAGGATGGCAATTCATGGTCTGCACTTGAAATCTCCTTCATAACTCCGGGTGTGGAAGAGGGCGATCTGTAAAGGCCGTCCCAGAGTGCTGACAGCAGTTCAAAATAAGCGAGGATTTATTACAGAGAAGCTGCTGGAGTTGCGGAGTGGCTTAAAAGTTCCTGATCTTGGTGGCAGGTATTTTTATTCCAAAACAGCTCAAGAGTTTAAGGGCTCAAAGAAGAAGTGGGGTGGTTGTTTTTTTCCCCACTCCCCTTTAAAGCGGCGAGAGATTATGCTGAGTGAAGGCTGGAGGCTATTTCTTCTTTTTCTCTGAACTGTCTGAGGAGCTGAATCTAGTTAACACAATAAAAACTGGCTGTAAATAACTCTGACTACATGGATGCCTTCAGGGAGAAGGCTTAGCTTTTGAAGATTTGAAGGAGAAGATATAAAAGCTGATTTATGGCAGTGTTCCTTGCCACATCTGTTTCTGGTTAGTCTGTATCTGGTTAGCTTGTGAAAGAGTGACATCTACTGGCGAAATCTGGAATCTTCTTTTTTTGGGGGGGGTTACGTGATACCCTTTGAAAACAAGAGAGCTGACTATTGGAGAATTCTGATGTTAATCTTTGGACATTACTAAAAGAAACAACTAGAGAGAGTGAAAGAAGATTTACTGGACCAAGGGGACCAAGAACATTTTCACATAATTAGTTAACTCAGGAGGATCACATATAAGGTTGAGCTTAAAGAATTGAAATTAATGTTATAATACTACTATCAAAGAAATATATTGTTATTGCTGTTGTTATTGTTATTGCTATAAGATTATCAATTCCACTAACTTTTGATATTATTGGCATTAGTATTGATTAATCAAGGAGATGGTTTGATTATAATTTAATCAATAACTATAAGCAATTCATTCTTAGAATTTACTCTTAGGTTAATAGAATAGATTAATAGATTAATAGAAATATAGGAATATTATGTGATACATATATGTGTGTGTATATATGTGTGTGTGTGTGCGTGTGTGTGTGTGTGTGTGTGTGTGTGTATGTGTGTGTGTATATATATATATATATATATATATATATATATATATATATATATATATATATATATATATATATATATATATATATATATATATATATATATATATATATATATATGTTTTCTGAGGTTTTCGCGGGTGTTAGTATGTAGGTCTCTAGTTGTTCGGGTTTTCTCCCGCGTAGAATTGGATATGTCTTTGCGACGTTTCGACGAAGTCACATTCGTCATCTTCAGGCTGCTGCTGACTACTTCAGGTTTGGTGTTTCCAGGAGTAGTGTGGGATCTAGGCTGTTTGTCCCTTATAACTGCTGGTAGGGGATTAAATTTTAACTGCCAGTAGGGGATTAAGTTTTAACTGCCAGTAGGGGATTAAAACTGATTGAATGGGGGCTTGGGTGTGTCTTGATTAGGTGGAGGTGTGTCAATATTTGGTGGAAGGGTGTTCTGTTCTGATTATTTGGGAGGTTGTGTTTCCTGTGAGGGTAGGAGGGGTTTTGAAGAGGCTGATTGTGCTTTAGCAGTTTGGCTTCTGGTTCTGGGTCGTGTCTCCTCATCAGTTTGTGTTTTTGGTTGTTTTCTTTGTGGATGTTTTTTGGTAGTATTCTGTGTGGCTATTGTGAGTGTGGGCCTGGTCTCATTCTTCATGTTTGGGATTCGTTTGTTAATGAGGGCGGGTTTCCAAAGGGCTGGCAGGCGGGAGGTGTCGTCACGCCTGTTCATGCTATGTGGGTGTTTTTCTATTTCGATTGCTTCCCTGATTATACGGTTGTTGAAGTGTTCGGCCTTGGCGATGGTTCTTGTCTTATTGAAGTCAATTTTATGTCCTGTGGCTTTGAGGTGTTGGACCAGGGAAGAAGTTGGTTCTTCTTTTTTGATTGCATTTTTGTGTTCTTCAATGCGTGCACTTATTCTTCTGTTGGTTTGTCCGATGTATGTGGCGGGGCAAGTAGTGCATGGGATTTCATATACTCCTTGATTTTCTAATTCAATTTTGTCTTTGGGGTTTCTTAGGATGGTGGATATTTTCCGGTCTGTGCAGAATGCTGTCTTGATGTTGTGTTTGCGGAGGATTTTGCTGATTTTGTCTGTGGTGCCTTTTATGTATGGGAGGAGGTATGTATGTGACTTCGTCGAAACGTCGCAAAGACATATCCAATTCTACGCGGGAGAAAACCCGAACAACTAGAGACATATATATATATATATATATATATATATATATATATATATATATATATATATATATATATATATATATATATATATATATATATATATATATATATATATATATATATATATGTTATATTTATGCTGATAAATAAATAAAGGGAGACTATATATATATATGTCTCTCTCATTCTCTTTCTATCCTATGATAGTTGTTTCATATAATATACAAATTTACTGATATATATACCATCTCTTAATACAACTTAAAATTGATACTTCAGTAGAGGAAGAGGGAAGAGGAGAGTGAAAGGGAGGAGAGGGAGAGGTAAGAAGGCAGAAAGGAAGGAAGGGAGGAAGGAAGGAAGGAAGGAAGGAAGGAAGGAAGGAAGGAAGGAAGGAAGGAAGGAAGGACTGGAGAAAGTTACGAGGGAGAGAAGAAAGTGGGAGTTTTAGAAAATTAAATTAGGGATCCAAAAAATGACAAGCACTACAAATCTAACGAAAATTGGCATGGGAAGGAAGCCAGCATCTCAGCCGTCTTTAGCGGCCCCCAGCCCTTTGAACCAAAGATCTTCAGAGGATATGTTACAGAGAGAAAAATCCAACTCATCTAAGTAGCTTCAGATGATATTACAGACTATGCAGGAGGTAATGGCTAAAAATCACGAAGAATTAAAAAAGGATATTAGAGAAATAAGAAATGATACCAGAGAACTGAAGGAGAAGATGCAGAAGATGGATAATAAATTTGAGAAGTTCCAGGAACAGATCAATAAACATGAACAAAGAATAAACATAATAGAAGGAAGGTTGGAGAGTTAGGGGGGGAAAATGGAGCAGCTGAGCTCTAGGCTGATCCAGGCAAACAAAGAACTTGAGTTAACGGTCCTCATGTTAGAATTGGAGAAAGCAGCCCAATTTCTATGGTTTCAGAATGTAAAGGAGGAAAAAGGTGAGGATTTACCAGACACGATGGCAGACCTTATAGCAAAGGCTTTGGGAATAGGAAAGGACGAGATGGCAAGTGAGATCAATGAGACGCATAGAATCCAAACAAACTATGCAAAAAAGAACAATCTACTGAGAGAAGTCCATGTAAAGTTTGTTAAAAAAAATCAATACATGACGAGGTGTTGAATAGAATAAGAGATGATCTGATAATAAAGCATTTTGGATAAAAATATGGTGGATTATTCAAAATATTCTTAAAAACAGGATAAAGTTTACTCCTCAGTTGTTTTTGTTAGGTATAATTACAGACTGTACAGGGGAAGGGGAAATACTTGTAAAATTTATTAAAACTCTTCAAAAAAAAAAAAAGAGGAGATGATCCGATAATACACAATCAACAACAACTAACAGTCCTAAAACAGGTACCGAGGAGAATCAGAGAACTAAGAAGGCCCTATCAATTTTTAACATCTGTCCTGAATCAACATGAAATTAACTTCAGATGGCTGATGCTGGAGGATATACTGGTAACTTGGAGAGATAGAAGATTCAGAATAGACACGGTGGAACAAGCGGAAGATTTCTACAATAATCTTGTTGGGCAAGAGGATGAGGAAGATGAAGGAGAACAGTCGGGAGCAAGGATGCAAGGACTTAGGGCACAGATAAGAAGAGAAAAGGGACCAGTTGAGACAAGAAAGGAAAAAGAAGTTATTTTAAACAAAAAAGGGGAAGAACCAAAAGAAGTGAGAGAGATAAGGGCAACAAGAAGCACACGACTTAAATACACATAGAATAATGTCAGGAGAAATCAAGATTCTATCATTGAATATCAATGGTCTAAACACACTCCAGAAAAGGAAAACAACCTTTAATAAACTAAAACATTTAAATTATGACATAATTGCAATGACAGATCCAGATATTAGAATATCCCAGGTTGGGTAAACTTTACACGGCATTAGCTGATCAAAAGAAAAGAGGAATAGCACTATATGTTAAAGACATGATTCAGACTAAACTAATTTATCATGATGAGGAGGGGAGAATATTAATTGTAGAAATAATGTTAAACCAAAAAAAGGTGTCACTAGTTGTAATATATGCACCTAATGAAGGTCAGGAAATTTTTTTATTATAGACTACATAGCATTATTCGAGAGATGGGAAATGAAAATATTTGTTTAATGGGTGATTTCAATGCTATAGTCGACCAGAAATGGGACTACAAAAGTGGAAAGAAGAAAAAAGGAGCTAGGAGAACTTTGCCGAGTTATAAATAGGTGACATAATATTATATAAGAATTAAAATTAAGGATTTATTAGCCTAAACATATTGTATACCTAGAGAATAGTAAAAAAAATAGTAATATAGTGTTGAAGTGGGGGGTGTTAGTTTGTAATTATTAAAGAGACAATATAAGTTTGCATACTGAATCAAATTAAGAAGGTGTTAGGTTAAATATATTCAATATTGCATAAATATTGTGTGGATTGACTTGCATACTAACCCGAACATATAGAAATTAAGTTGTTAGATGTAGGATTGAATGATATTGAATTGAATTGAAATGTGCATGGAAGAGGGAAAGTTCAAAGACTGAAGGTGCATGTATAAGAGAGTGGAAACAAGCAGTGGGTAGAGAGAAGTATATGTTATTGTGGGAAAAATTGTGAGGAAATTAAAATAAAAAATGACAAGTACAACAATAATTAGTAAAATGAATAGAAAAGCAGCATCCAATCCAACATCAGCAACATCTTCAAATCAGCGCACAATTGAGAGCACACTGGGTATAGAGAAAGCGAGCTCAACAACGAATCATCAATGTATGCAAGATGCATTAGCAATGATACAAGAAACAATGCTGAAAACACAAGAAACAATTACAAAAACACAAGAAACAATTACAAAAAATCATGAAGAAACTAGGAGAAATCATGAAGAAATTAAACTAGAAATGGGAGAAATGAAGAGTGAGATTAGAAGAATAGATGATAGAATAGGGATAATACAAAATGAAATAACAAAAAAAAAATTCAAAAAGTAGAAACAAAGGTAGAAAAAACAGAGAAGAGAATAGAGATGGTAGATGAGAAGCTAACTACACTAAACAGACAATTAGGGGGAAATAGTGATTTTGGAACTCGAAAAAACTGGCTTCTTTCTATGCTTTCAAAATATAGTAGAAGAAAAGGAGGGGGATTTAGGGGAAACAATCACAGAGATTGTTGCGAACATATTACAAAAAAACAAACAAGAAATGAGAAGGGACATAGACGAGATGTATCAAATCCACACAAATTATGCCTGGAGACACAGGCTCCCAAAAGAAATCTGTTCTGACCCCCCCTTCTCCATTCAGGAACGAAAGCCAAAACAGACGTACAAACAATGTTTTAATCAGTCCAGGCTCTTGTTGGCTGCGAGCCCAAAATAAACAAAGATAATCACTCTGGCAAAAGTCCTATAACTCACGCAGCACTGCAAACAAGCTTCTATCATCAAGCCACTTATCCAAGTTGGTTTCTCTCGATGTGTGAACGCGAACGAGAACGTTGACTCCTGCAACCAGGGCGTGGCACAAACAGTCCCTTTTATAATCAGGAGAGGATGTTAATCAGCATCAGCTGCTTGTAATCACCTCCTGTATTTACTCCATTGTTCTTTCCGTCGAGTAGCCCTTCACCTGCATGCATCCTGAAACAACTCCCAAATGTTTTCCTGAACATTCCCTTTGATCCAATGCTCTGCCGCCACCTGGTGGCCAACCAGTCTCTCCTCACCCTGCTCGGAGTCGACACCCTGTCCAGGGTCCTCCACCTCCTCCAAGGCCGACTCATAGACCCCTCGCTGTCGGAGTCTGGCGGCAGCTCCAATGGCTCCTGCCGGGCCACAACAAAATCCATGTATGCTTTACTAGAAAATTGGTAAGAGATGAAGTATATAAGAAAGTGAGAGAAGAACAAATAACATATAAAGGAAGAGAGATACAAATCCTTAGACAAATCCCATTTTTTTTTGTAAGCCGCCTGGAGTCCTTCGAGATTGGGCGGCATACAAATCCTATTAATAAATAAATAAAATAAATAATAAAATAGTGAGAGACCAGAGAAGGCAATATCATTCCTTTCACAACAACTAATAAGGTACAATGTAATGTTCATATGGCTCACATCAGAGGGAGTGATGATTACCTGGCAGAATAAAAGATATAAAATAGACACAGTTGAGAAAGTACATGAGTTCCTTGAACATCATTTCCACTATCCCCATTATTATTTATATTGATACTAGAGATTTTGAATAGAGAAATACGACAAAATAAAGAGGTGAAAGGGATGAGGGTCAAGAAAGAAGAATATAAATTACAGGCATTCGCAGAGGATTTGGTGTTTATTATGGAAGATCCAATAGAAACGGGGCCAAAACTAGTGGAAATAATAGAAGAATATGGAGAAGTAGCGGGCTTGAAGATCAATAAAGATAAAACAAAGATTCTGGTGAAAATATAATAGAAAAACAGAAAAGAGAGTTGATGGGGAAACTGGACATTCAGGTGGTGAGAAAAGTGAAATATTTGGGTATTCAATTGACATCAAGATGTGTAAAGGAGGATAACTATTATAAGGTGAAAAAACTAATAGAAATAGATCAGAAAGATGGAAAACCTGCAATTATCATTGATGGGAAGAATAGCAGTAGTAAAGAGGAATATATTACCAAGACTGCTATACTTATTTCAAACAATACAATAGAGAAAAAATACTTTGAAAGTATGAATAAAATAGTGGGGAAATATATATGGCAGGAGAAAAAAGCAAGAATTAATGTAAAAATATTGTAAGATATAAGAGTTTGAGGTGGATTCGGATTACCAAATTGGGAATTGTATTATCAATTAGCGGGATTATCTTGGATGAAAGAATGGATCTTACTGAGTAATACAAGATTATTGACACTGGAAGGCCATGATTTGCAACTAGGTTGGCATGCTTTTTTTGTGGTATGGTAAAAATGAGGCACATGGTTATTTTCAAAGACATTATGTAAGGAATGGATTGTTAAAAATATGGGAAAGAGTGAAAGGAAAACATTATTTAGAAATACCAATGTGGCTTTCAATGATGGAAGCACTGACACATCCAAATATTAGTACTATGGAAAATATCATTAGATACAAAGATATCTTAACAGAAAGGGGGGAACTAAAACACAAACAAGAATTAGAAAAACAAGGGACTAATATAGGATGGTTTGCCCAATTGCAAATACCATCAAGATATGAAGAAGATAAAAGGGAATACAGTTTTATCTTAGGAACTTCGGAATTAGATAAGATACTTATGGGAATGGAAGAAAAATAATTAAGAAACTATACTAAGAACCAAGTTAGAAGAAGAAGTAAAGAGACAATGGTAACCTGGGCAAGGAATTTTGGTTACACGATTGAGCTAGAAAAGTGGCAACAGCTATGGGAAAAGAACTATAAATTAACCATGTCAACAGCTTACAAAGAAAACTTATACAAAATGTTTTATAGATGGCACATCACCGGAAAAACTAACAAAGATGTTTAAAGATAAATCAGCGAAATGTTGGAAGTGTCAACAAACAATAGGTTCTTATTATCATATGTGGTGGGCATGTGCAGAAGCAAGGAAATACTGGACTAAGATAAGAGTATGGCTAAAGAAAATGTTACAACAAGAAATAGAATTTAGACCAGATATATTTTTACTAGGTATTATCCCAGAGAAATTTAAGAAAGAGAATACCTGTTTGATTATATATGTAACTACAGCAGCAAGAATCGTATTTGCCCAAAATTGGAAATTAAATAAACTACCAACAGATGAAGAGATAGTAAAAAATATATTACATTGTACAGAAATGAACAGGTTGACAATGAAAATAAAGGATAAAGAGGAATTGGAGTACTTCAAGACGTCGGGAAGATTTTATGATTGGCTACAAAAAGCAAACTAGAAAAGAAAGTAGGAAGAAGATACAGAATTCAGGAGATGCACTGTTATGGAAAAGAGCGGGAAGAAGGAGAAACAGAAAAGAAAAGATTAAATAAATAAATAAATAAATAAATAAATAAATAAATACATACATACATACATACATACATACATTAAGGTGACCAGACGTCCCGCTTTTGGCAGGACACCCCCGCTTTTTGATACATTTTCCCGCGTCCTGCCCGCTTTTTTAAAAGGCACGCTTTTTTTGGCGCTCGCAGCTCCCGCCCATCAGCTGCTGGGCTGGCTCATCGTTCTGTTCTATGCTACCTACAAATTTAAGCCAGCCCAGCCTGCCGCTCACTGATTTAACTGGCCTGGACTCCAGCCAATCAGTGAGCTGGCCAACCAGCTCACTGATTGGCTGGACTCCTTAGCTGAGGACGCCTGCGCGAGTCTCCATTTCATTTCGTCTTTTGGTTGCAGCTGCGCTTACTCACTGGTGAGTAATCATGTTATAGATTGGTACCAGTGGGAATCGGGAGGCGCTATGGGGAGGAGACAGGCCTCCTCTCCTCCTTCTCCCCGTTTGCGGAGTTCATTTCATCTCCTCGCGTCACAGCCAGCCCCTGTGCTGCACCGCCACGGGCGGCAGAAGCTCCGGAACTGAGCGGTTCTCTGCGTGAGCTGCTGCCGCCCTCCCCTCCCCCACCCATCAGCTGCTAGCTCGCTGGGCTGGCTACTGTAGCGTGTGAGCGGGCAGATGAGTGGGGAATGAGTGAGCCGCCCATTCGTTCCCCTGCCTATCCGCTGCTGGCTCGCATGGGCTGGCTACTGTAGCGTGTGAGCGGGCAGATGAGTGGGGAATGAGTGAGCCGCCCATTCGTTCCCCTGTCCATATGCTGCTGGCTCGCATGGGCTGGCTACTGTAGCGTGTGAGCGGGCAGATGAGTGGGGAACGAGTGAGCCGCCCATTCGTTCCCCTGCCCATCAGCTGCTGGCTCGCATGGGCTGGCTACTGTAGCGTGTGAGTGGGCAGATGAGTGGGGAACGAGTGAGCCGCCCATTCGTTCCCCTGTCCATACGCTGCTGGCTCGCATGGGCTGGCTACTGTAGCGTGTGAGCGGGCAGATGAGTGGGGAACGAGTGAGCCGCCCATTCGTTCCCCTGTCCATACGCTGCTGGCTCGCGTGGGCTGGCTACTGTAGCGTGTGAGCGGGCAGATGAGTGGGGAACGAGTGAGCCGCCCATTCGTTCCCCTGCCCATCAGCTGCTGGCTCGCATGGGCTGGCTACTGTAGCGTGTGAGTGGGCAGATGAGTGGGGAACGAGTGAGCCGCCCATTCGTTCCCCTGTCCATATGCTGCTGGCTCGCATGGGCTGGCTACTGTAGCGTGTGAGCGGGCAGATGAGTGGGGAACGAGTGAGCCGCCCATTCGTTCCCCTGTCCATACGCTGCTGGCTTGCATGGGCTGGCTACTGTAGCGTGTGAGTGGGCAGATGAGTGGGGAACGAGTGAGCCGCCCATTCGTTCCCCTGCCTATCCGCTGCTGGCTCGCATGGGCTGGCTACTGTACCGTGTGAGCGGGCAGATGAGTGGGGAACGAGTGAGCCGCCCATTCGTTCCCCTGTCCATACGCTGCTGGCTCGCATGGGCTGGCTACTGTAGCGTGTGAGCAGGCAGATGAGTGGGGAATGAGTGAGCCACCCATTCGTTCCCCTGTCCATACGCTGCTGGCTTGCATGGGCTGGCTACTGTAGAGTGTGAGCGGGCAGATGAGTGGGGAACGAGTGAGCCGCCCATTCGTTCCCCTGTCCATACGCTGCTGGCTTGCATGGGCTGGCTACTGTAGCGTGTGAGTGGGCAGATGAGTGGGGAACGAATGGGCGGCTCACTCGTTCCCCACTCATCTGCCCGCTCACACGCTGGGGAACGAATGGGCGGCTCACTGTCCATACGCTGCTGGCTTGCATGGGCTGGCTACTGTAGCGTGTGAGCGGGCAGATGAGTGGGGAACGAGTGAGCCACCCATTCGTTCCCCTGTCCATACGCTGCTGGCTTGCATGGGCTGGCTACTGTAGCGTGTGAGCGGGCAGATGAGTGGGGAACGAGTGAGCCGCCCATTCGTTCCCCTGCCCATCCGCTGCTGGCTTGCATGGGCTGGGTAACCTAGTTAGAACTTATTTGGAGTCTGGCAGCGCGTGGCTGTATCGTAAAAGGTCTGAGGGAGAGCTCATTGTCCGTGGGAAAAACATCGGGGCAAATTCTGTTTACACGGTGGTTTCGAGATGCGCAGAAGTAGGGAAGGGAGGGAGGGCAGCGCTAATGGATGTTCTTTCTCTGTCGCGATCTCCTCTTTTGATCTGTGACCACGAGCCGTTCCTATTGGCCATTTCCGTATCTAAGTAAAGAGAGAACGGAGATCGCGGGGTTTCTTGTATGCTGCTAGGAGAGGCAGAAGCCAAGAAGAGCCGGGCCTGCCTTCTCGCTATCCCCGCTCTGCCCCGGTCATCGGGGATGGGGACAGCCCTCCGCTAGACTTGTTGCCAAACTGGACGGAGAAAGGGGAAAGCTGTTCCCACCAGCCGAAGTCAGAACCATGCTGTGACCAAAGTTTGGAGAAAAATGGTTTTGTATGTGTGTGTGTGTGTGTGTGTGTGTTTGATTGAGCGAGGGATCTGGTAAGGGAACTACGCCTATTTAGAAAAGGTAAATTATTGCAAACATGATCAGTCGAAGATGTATGGGGACAGGTTGGGTGGTAGAGAGAAAGTGATAAAAGAGTGGGAGAGGGGAAGAAAAAAGAGGGGAGAGAGACAGAAAGAGACAGAGAAGGAGAGAGAATGTGGCAGAAGAGTGGGAAAGAAGGAGAGAGAAAGAAAGAAAGGGTAAGAGAGAGAGAGAGAAAGAGACAAAGAGGAGAGAAAAGGGAGGAGAGAAAAAGTGATAGAAGAATGGAAAAGGAGGAGAAAGATAACAGAGACTGAGAGAAAGAGACAAAGAGGAGAGAGAAGGGAGAAGGAGAGAAAAAGTGACAGCAGAATGGAAAAGAAGGAGAGAGAAAGAAGAGAGACAAAGAGAAAGAGGATGAGAGACAGAAAGAGACAAGGAGGAGAGAGAAGGGAGAAAGAAAGAGGGAGTGTATGAGGGTGGGAGGTTTCCTAAACCCCATTGAATCCAGAAAAGGGAAGAGAGAAAGAAAGAGGGAGTGTGTGCATAGGAGTGTGGATTTTCTAAAAATCCCATTAATCCAGAGGAGGGGAGAGAGAAAGAGGGAGTGTGTGCACAGGAGTGGGGATTTTCTAAAAATCCCATTGAATCCAGAGGAGGGGAGAGAGAAAGAAAGAAGGAGTGTATGAGGGTGGGAGATTTCCTAAACCCCATTGAATCCAGAGGAGGGAAGAAAGAAAGAAAGAGGAAGTGTGTGCACAGGAGTGGGGATTTTCTAAAAATCCCATTGAATCCAGAGGAGGGGAGAGAGAAAGAAAGAAGGAGTGTATGAGGGTGGGAGATTTCCTAAACCCCATTGAATCCAGAGGAGGGAAGAGAGAAAGAAAGAAGGAGTGTATGAGGGTGGGAGATTTCCTAAACCCCATTGAATCCAGAGGAGGGAAGAAAGAAAGAAAGAGGAAGTGTGTGCACAGGAGTGGGGATTTTCTAAAAATCCCATTGAATCCAGAGGAGGGGAAAGAGAAAGAAAGAAGGAGTGTATGAGGGTGGGAGATTTCCTAAACCCCATTGAATCCAGAGGAGGGAAGAGAGAAAGAAAGAAGGAGTGTATGAGGGTGGGAGATTTCCTAAACCCCATTGAATCCAGAGGAGGAGTGTGTATTTGTGTGTGTGTGTGTGTGTGTGTGTGTGTGTGTGTGTGTGTGAGAGAGAGAGAGAGAGAGAGAGAGAGAGAGAGAGAGAGAGAGAGAGACTATCACTGTGTTGTAGCTTATGATTCTTGATGAATGTATTGTATTTTATTTTATTTATGTACACCTAAGACAAATTCCTTGGGGGTTCCAATCACACTTGGGTAATAAACTATTGTACTCTACTCTACTCTACTCTACTCATTTCTATTTCAATTCTAATAAGGAGTTTAGCTTCTCTCTCTTGAAAATATAAGCTAGCATAATGCAAGCTAGCTTTAGCTTTCAAACAGTTCATTTAGTGACCAAAGTTACAACTGCCGATGACCATTTTTCACACTTAGCGACCATTTTTCATACTTAGCGACCGTTGAAGCATCCTCATGGTCACGTGATCCAAATTTTGATGTTTGGCAACAGATTCATATTTATGATGCTTTCAGTGTCCTGGGGTCATATAATCGCCTTGTGTGACCTTTTGACAAAATAAAATTTTTTAATCAAGCCGCCGCCCCCCCTCCCCCCCCGCGTCATTGGTGTCCCTCTTTAGCAATCTGAAAATCTGGTCACCTTAACATACATACATACATACATACATACATACTAGAGAGATACAAAGAGAGGGGGAGAAATATAATTGGGCTCCGGATATGCTTCAAGGTGCTAGTTGTTACTTTTAAAGCCCTACATGGTATCGGACCTGGGTACTTGAGAGACCGCCTCCTGCCAATTACCTCCCTTCGACCGATCAGATCCCACAGATTAGGCCTCCTCCAAACTCCATCCGCCAGCCAATGCCGACTGGCGAATCCCCAGGGGAGGGCCTTCTCTGTGGCTGCTCCGGCCCTCTGCAACGATCTCCCCGTGGAGATCCAGACCCTCACTACCCTCCAGGCTTTCCGCAAAGCCACGAAGACCTGGTTGTTCCGGCAGGCCTGGGGCTGATGGACTTCCAGCCCCACTTGAATTGTTATGACTGTTGTTGTTTTTACTCTGTCTTTTGTCTTATTGTATCCCCCCCCCCTTCCTCTGGTTGTTAGCTGCCCCGAGTCCCTCAGGAGTGGGGCGGCATACAAATTAAATAAACATAAACATAAACAACATAAACACAATTAGGACAGATTAGCGAAGGTAAGGGAACAAGAAAAGATGCCATTATATTTGGTTTTGCTGAAATACCATCCCAAGGAAACATAAACTGAGACCCGAAAGAGACACCTATAATAATAGAAAAGAAAGAGAGAGGGGGGGAGAGAATGAAAGGAAGATGGAGGAAAGAAGAAAGAGGTAAGGAGAGGAGAATGGTAGGGAGAGGAAGAGAAGGAGAGAGGGTAAGTAGGGGAAGAGTAGGAATAAGAGAAAGGGAAGGGAAGGAGGAAGGGAAAGGAGAGGAGGAAGGAGGAAAGTAGAAAAGGGAGGGAGGGAGAAAAGAAAGAGAAAATAAAGTGGTGTTACAACAGGAGGAAGGGATGGTAAACAAAGCAACCCAAAATGTATACCTATATTATAACCTATAAAATGGAATAACAAATGTATAAGAATGATAAATGTAAAGAAAATAAATAATTATGTGAATGTATACTTAAAATGGTATGTAAGAGAATAAAAAAATGTTCTGGCAAAAAAACAACTATAAATTAAATCTGGAAAAGGCAAAGACATTTTGGGAACATAAATAATACTGATGGTCAGATCGGAACTTTTTTTTTCCTAAAAGAAAAAGAATAAAGGAAGGTGGAGGGTTGTAACACCAGCCCCCCCCCCCGAAGTTCTTTGTCTGCGCTTTTGAACAGAAAAACAGAAAGCAGAACAGTTACAAACCCACATAATTATAATGTTAACTTTGGTTTTGGATGTTAAACAGAAACCAATATTTTTACTTTGTTTTAATTCCTTCCAGCTAAAATAATCAAGAAAAAAGCACATTTTTCTTCTAAATCATATAAAATAAATTAATCTGGTCTCGGATATCAAATAGAAACCAGATATTTTGATCTCTTTTTCTCTGGTAATGGATAATCTAACCGTGACTGTGTGGGAAATTTTAATTAACCAACTACCATAAATCAGAAGTTGCAAGAGCAGGAGGCAAAAGAGAGACGTACCCAAATCTCGCTCTTTATAAGTTTGTTCTAATTGATATGTTTTAAGCAGCTGTGGCTGAACGGAGACGGAAGGTGACAGGGGGAAGAATTATTACAGAGATAAGAGCTGTAAAATACTAGGGGTTTTTTTCTTCCCTTCTTCGTCTTTTTATTTTACTGCAAAAGATTAAGATGGCCCCGGCTTCAGTTCCGGTCCCACAGTAACTAAAACGTAAGGTGGACCAGAGCCTCAAAATAGAACTTTGTATAACTAACTGCAATCTTGGAACTGAATATTAAGGAAGAACAAAAGACCAAGATGGTTCCCATCGTTCTCCCCTACAGCAGTGGAAGTGGACAAACTTAAGGTGGATCAGAACTCTGAAATAACTGTATAGCTAATTCTAACTTTGGAACTGGACATCATGGAAAGCTGGGAATTTGAAGAACTACGTGATATTATAAAAAATATGCATAAATCATTAAAATCAAGCCTAAATAGAATTCTGAACCCAGAGAAGCAGATATCTAAAGAATAATTCCGAGTCAGGCCATCCCTGCCCGGCCGCCGGGTCACCACAGCCCCTGGCACAGCCTCCAGCAGCCGCTCAATCTGCCTTCGCATTCCCTCCTTCCGCCCAGTTAGGCCTTCCATTGTCAGGCCCTTCCCACCCCCTGGCCGCCTACCGGTCTTTTCAAAATCAACCACCTCTCCCAGCCTCTCCCCCTCCACCCAGCCTACCTTCTCCTAGTGTTCCGCCTCCTGGACTAGGCTGCAGTGAGGTCACCTGGAGCTCCACTCCCTTCAGGGAGGAGCTTTCATGGGGGCGTCTTCAATCTCCGGCGCCGCCTCTTCAACTGAGGCGTTCTGGGCGTGTCCGCCGTCCGCCCGCCTACCTGCAAGAGTACGCATGTGTCATTCTTGATGCATGCGCCCTTGCTGGGGGGGAAGAAGTGTTAAGTCCTCGGACTTACGAATGACAGCTCGGCAACAGCCAGGCGCGCCGGAGCAGTTGCCGGGCTGTCAAACGTGCGGCTATTGGTTTCCCTGTCTGACAGCTCCGTATAAATAGCTGTCAGACAGGGAGGGGGTGCCAGTCTACTGTTCTTGTTTTGCTGTTGCCTGTAAATAAAGTTGGTTGTCTTACCTTTACCTCAGACGCCTCCCGCCTGGTTCTTTCAGAAAACTTAACAGGAGGCAAGTAAGGATGTATAATAATACAAAGATAATGATGAGAATATCTGGGAATTGTAACCAGATCTACATCTCGACCAAAAGTAGGTTGGGGGGGGGGGGTGTTTAAAAGTACAATGACTATATAAGTATACTTTTTTGTTCTATTTTTCTTTTTTTTTAAAGGAGAATATATGTTTAAAATTAAATATGTATATTACATATGTATATGTAAAATGGAGCTTGCTCAGAAGCTGAACTGCACAAAGCAAATGAGATGAAGAGTGGGAAGAAAAGGAGAGAGGTAAGGGAAGGAGAGTGGGATAGGAGAGAGGGTAGGAGGGAGAAAGAGGAGGAGAGAAATGAGGAGTGGAATGGGGAGAGAGGAGTAGGAGAGAGGAAGGGGAAATAGAGAAGGGAAGGAGTACAGAGAAGAAACGAGGTAGGGAGGAGAATGAGAGAGGGAGAAGAAAATGAACACACAAATATAGTGGATTAATTTGGACTGGTCGCTCTCTCCTCCCCTTCTCTCTCCCTGCCTCTCCCTCCCTCTCTCTCACAAATACACACACAGTATCCTACTCTCATTTTTAAGACTATTCTAGTGTAATAACACAAGATCAATAGCTTAATAAAAATAATAAATTCATATCGGTTCATGCCTTGAAGTTTTAGATTTAAAATACATTATAATCAGTAAAGACATTCACAACATTAGGTTAAATCCAATGAAACAAGGCTCTGCCTCAGAACCAAAGCATGTTAATAATTTGAGGCTGGGGGCAGGGTGTTTATTCTGTGCATATCAATATGCTAACAGATTTTCAACATATGTCAGAAGAGCAGCTAGAGAGATTGGGAGAAAAATGTAATAAGAAAAATGTAATTTTCTCCCACATTTTGTGGGAGAAAAATGCAATAATGCTTATTGAATCAGAATCCAACATGCAACAGAAAAATGCTAGTGTTACTATGACAACACTGAACAAAGACAACATAGCTGTAGACATTACCAGAGATATTAATTACCAAAAATGAATCCTGTGGAAAATTTGGTAGAATCTGAGAGACATTCTTTCAGGGTCCAGACAGAAAACAAAAAATAAAAATAAACCATCAAGGTGATTTATTGTACTAATAATAAAATAACAATGACTGGCAAAATCACCACTTGTAATGCTTTCCACACTATATTTCTGATGGTGTAATGAACTTTGTTAGTATACTTGCAAGCTTTTCACTACTTAAAATAGAACTATCTGACAAATTTTTGTCTTAAATAATAATACTATTATTTGTTTTGCAGAAATATGTCTCCAGTTAGTAACATGTTTGGAGAATTCTCATTTTTAGTTTTTTGATTTATGTTTTGCAACATCCTAAAGGCTGCTACACCTTTATAGTAAGACACACAAAATAAATTGCAAAGACCATTGTGCTGAATGTTTGGCTATAGTGGCATAGTAGTGTACAATACTTCTAGAAGATCTAAAATATGGATGTGCAATTTGAAAACAATAAGGAATCCCTTATATCTTGTTGAAAACCTTAAAGCTCTTCAAATTGGAGAGGGATTTGGTGGAATGCAACAGAAAACACTAGCATAATAGAATGAGTAACAGAATAATAGAGTTGGAAGAAACCTTAGAAGTCTTCTAGTCCAACCTCACCCACAAGTAGAAGATCCTATACCATCCTGGACAAACGACTGTCCAATCTCTTCTTAAAAACCTCCATAACTTCTGGAAACCAGCTGTTCCACTGATTAATTGTTCTAACTGTCAGGAAATTTCTCCTTAGTTCTAGGATGAGTATCTCCTTAATATATTTCTATCTGTTTCTTCTGTGATGATGAACCTATGGCACGCATGCCAGAGGTGGCACACAGAGCCCTCTCTGTGGGCATGCATGCCATCACCAGCTGTTCTTCTGGTTTCCAGCATGCACATGGTTACTGGACAGCTGGTCTTTGGGTTTCCAGTTCTCTGGCACATGCACACACACACACATATTCTGGTTTTTGAACACAGTGCCAAAAAGATTCGCCATCACTATGTTACTTCTTTTACTGCCCTCAGGTGCTTTGGAGAATTGGTTGACCCTCTCTTCTTTGTGGCAGCCCCTCTAATATTGGAAGACTGCTATCATGTCAGCCATACTCCTTCTCATTTCATCATGTGTTTTATATTCCAGCCCCCTAATCTTGTTTGCTGCTCTTCTGAGTTCTTGAGCGTCTAAGCATCTTTTTTTATGACTTGGTATGTGGGCTTATCAGTGTGGTTAAAGTGGTAAGTTCCATTGAGGAGTTACAGGTAGTCCTCAATTTACAACCACAATTGAAGCCAAAATTTAAGTTGCTAAGTGAGAAATTTGTTAAGTTTTGCCCCATTTTATGACTTTTCTTGCCACAGTTGTTAAGTGAATCACTGCAGTTGTTAAATTAGTAACATGATTGTTAAATGAGTCTGATTTCCACATTGACTTTGTCAGAAGATCGCAAAAGGGGATTACAGGACTCTGGGACACTGCAACCATCATAAATACGAGTCAGTTGTCAAGCATCTGAGGGTAAATCTCATGGCCATGGTGATGTTGCAATGGTCATAAGTGTGAAAAATGGTCACAAGTCACTGTTTTCATTGCTGTTGTAACTTTGAATGGTCATTAAATAAACTGTTGTAAGTTGAGGACTACCTGTATATGATGAGGATGGTAGTCAGCCAGTTATGAATCTATTTATTTATTTATTTATTAGTTTATTCCACATTTTTCTATTGTATCAAGAAGTAGTTGTGGTCTACTTTGTTGAATGCCAAGTATACTGCATTTTGCTGGTCCACTAATTTAGGCATTTTATCTTTTAGTAATAACTTAGTTTGTTTCTAGGTGTACAGAAATAGTTTGCTTGATTATCTTTTCCAGGATCTTTCCTGCTATTGGTGTCACACTGATTGTTCTGTATTTTCTTGGATCCATGTTTTGAAGATGGTAATCTCATCAGCTCTTTTCCAGTCCTCTAGTACAGTGTTTTTCAACCTTTTTTGTGCAAAGGCACACTTTTTTCATGAAAAAAATCACGAGGCACACCACCATTAGAAAATGTTAAAAAAATTAACTCTGTGCCTATATTGACTATATATAAAGTAATTTTCCCACGGCACACCTTACACTATGTCACGGCACACTAGTGTGCCGCGGCACAGTGGTTGAAAAACACTGCTCTAGTAGTTCCAGAATATTTGAAAGACCTGGTTCAATGGACCCAAGATCTCACCTACCAGCTCCTTCAGAACTCTGGGATGTAATCCATCTGCTCATTGTGATTTGTACTCATGTAGAATGCATAGACATTCTTTTACATTTTCTTGCCTATTTTGACTTGTATTCCTGTTCTCTCCCTTGGTGCTGCTTTTGATAGTTGGACTTTTTCCCCTTTTGTATAAAGACAAATGCAAAAAAATGAATTAAACAGTTCCACTTTCTCACTGTTGCACATCACATGCCATCTTCTTCAATTAATGAAACAATTTTTCTTTACGTTTTTATTGTTTTTCACATGTTGAAAGAAACCTTTTTTTTTTACATAGTTTCAAGTGTTAGCTCATTCTGAGCCTTACCTTTCCTGACTTCCTCTTTGAAGATTTCGGCTATGTTGTGTCCCTCTTTTACCTTTTATACTTGCCCTTTTTATCTTTCAGTTTTTCAGAGATTTCTTTATGCAACCATGCTGCTTTCTTATGGGATCTCTTCTTTTTCAGTGATATTGTGCTAAGATGGGCTTTTATAGTCTCATTTTTCAGAGTTTCCCAACTTCTTGAGTTCTTTTTCTCTTACAGATTTCCATCCATGGAACCCAAAGCTCTTTCTTTCTCTTTGCTCTCTTTCTCTTAAAATCCAAGACACTAGTTTGATTTTGTTCTATTTCTTGTGTCTGCATTATATTGAATTCCAATATGACATGGTCACTCTCCTTCAAAGTTCCTGCAAGTTCAACCCCTTCTATTGTTTTTGTCTGTAAATAAGAATTAAGTAGAGCTGACCCTTTAGTTCCATTTGGATGACAAAATTGTCAACTAGGAGCGTCAGGAACCTGTTTGATAATAGAACTATTTTCTATAGCCGACTTTGCTTTTATAAATTGAACTAAAATTAGATTAATCAATTTATCAGACTTGAAACAATGCTGAAACCTAAGCTGAAGGTGCCATTTACTGGTGAATGGAAAATATATCATGCCCCTACAAGACTAGGAATTTCTGATAAGAGAAATAAACAACATTCATTTGGAGGACTGTGGTGATACTTACCATTCCATAACTATCTTTTTTATGATTACTGGAGACTCTATTGTGAGAATAAGGAACACTCTTAAATAAAGTGACACTTGATTTGCTTGGACTTAAATGGAACTAAGTAATAATCCTGAGATGTAAAGGGTTATGATTATTAAACCTTCTGAGGAGCAACATTGGTCTTGAATAATACCATTGTTTTGGGACTATTGAGTAAGAGTGGGACTTACTAAAATAAGACAAGATGCTTCATCATAGAGAAATGAGTGAGATTTCAAAAGAAATGGTGTTGATGTTTCAAAGCATTAGGGATACTATGACAAAGAATCACAGAGAGTTAAAGAACCTATTGCAAGACATAAATGGGAATAGAAAATATTCTACAACTGATAATGAATTAAGATCAAAGAGTCCAGGAAAGAGAGGAGATAGCAGAAAGAATAGAGGAAACGATAGAACAGACAAACCAGCAAATAAAAAAAGATGATAAGAAGATGATAAAGATAATAATGACTGATGAAATAAACCAAGGAAAAAGTACTTTAAGAGATTTTAAAATGGAATCGTATAACTTGGAAGATATTTCTGAAAGTGAGATAGGGGTTTGGGTGGACACTCTGGAGACCTGGCAAGTTGGGAAGGTAGAGTTGGGAGAAATATTCAGATGGAATAGTGAAGATGCTGATAGAGACAAAGATCCAAGAGAGGAGTATGGGAGGCAAGCTAAAAAAACAAACATAAATTTAAGTATTATAACAGACAAAAGATGATGGCTAGAAGGGAATTATTTCTTTTCCCCCCTAATATTATAATCTACTTGTCAGCCTGTTTTGCTGCTTGCTTTCGGCTGTCATTGAAACGGGGAGGGAGGGCATGGTATTTGGGTAGGGAAATATTCAGTGCAGGAGTGACTGTGAAAAGGGAGTTGTTCACACCATCTAGTGCGCATGCGCAGATGGAGGATTTGCCGCCAAGGCCAACTGTCCAGCATACCAGCCTGATGATGCTTTTTGAAGATGTCTTCCACATGACACCTGTGGGGGGACTATGGGATGGGGTTACCATGAGGCGGGGGTTGGGTCACATATTGATATCTATGATTACGTGCGCTTTTGCTGTTTGTTGCAGGGAGGGAGGGAGAAGCAGGAGGTATTTTAATGGGTTGGGGAGGTCTTGAGGGTCTGTTCTATCATGGCTTTCCCCACCCTGAGATACCTCATAGACACATTAATATTCTTGAATTGTGAACTCTTAGAAAAGTATCCCCTCCTTGTGTGTTTCAAACAGCTATTTCCAGTGGGGAAAACAGGACAAAGCAAGTGGGGGGGAAATAGTTTCCTTTGCTATATTTCCAGTCTGAATTAGACCATGGCAGGGTCCCTACAGAAGAGCTCTTTTAAGCATTGTTATGTATTAATAGAAAAGAAGCTAACTTAGCTCTGTTCTTAATTGCTAAAGCTGTTCCACATAAAAAACAGAGGAGCTCTGATCAACTATCAGAGCCATCATTTTGACAGTTTTGCTGTACTGTAGTCTGTCCCCATGAAATGCAAGCATGGAATAAACTGGTTTGTTCTCAGTTTTTAAGTGGCCACAAACTACTAGCAAAAGTGGCATTTGATCACAAGGCAATGGATGTTTCCCCTTTTGCATTTGAGCATCCAAGAAAGGATAGGAAAGACAAAGAAAAAGAAGGAAAGAGGGGAAGAGAGCGAGGCAAAAAGGAAAGAGGGAGAGGAAGAAAAAAGAATGAAGAGGGAAGGAAGGAGATTATAATGAGAGAGAGTGATGGTGTGAGGTAAATCCTGCCTTAGCACTTTATCACCAGCAGCCCTGCTGCCTTTTACCATCCCCTTGTCCTGTCCTGCTGACCTCTCCTGGTGGTCTCCCATCCTATTGCTGAGGATGCTTTGGTTACAAAGCTAGGTCTCGTAAGGAGAGGGAGTGGGCCTCCCTCTGACCCAAATACCATATTTTTCTGACTATAAGACACACGAGACGCACTGTGATTTTGAAGAGGTAAATTTTAAAAAAGTTTTTGCACTCTGCAGGCCTCCCAGACCCTCTGTTCAGTGTATAAGAATCACCCAGATTTTCACCCTCTTTTTTGAGGGAAAAAGGTGTGTCTTATCCTGCACACACCATGGGCAACTAAGGAGAGCGAGCACAGCAGCAGTGGGAGCTGGCCAGGGGTGGGTTTCTCGCCCCGTTCCAACCGGATCAGTTGGAACGAGGCCGGCGGCGTCCTCACGCATGCGTGGAAAGCGCGAAATTCAAAAAAAACGGGTAAGGAGCGGGCGCGGGTGTGCGGGCGCGGGCGGGCGCGGGGGGGGCTTCGCCGTTCCCGGAAGTTACTTACTTCCGGGTTCGGCGACCAACCGGATCGCAGGGACCGGTGCGAACCGGTTGAAACCCAGCCCTGGAGCTGGCCATGCTCACCTGGCCGCACCTACCATGGCCCCCAAAGTCACCCACAGCCAAATGCAAACGTTTACCTTCAATAACAAGGTGTATCATTGAAAGCACTGTTATTGTGAGTTTTTTTCAGAGAAAAAACATTAATCACGTATGAGTTTTTTTTAAATTACTGTTTTTTGAGACTATAAGATGCACCGGTGTATTAGACACACCAAGATTTCGAAGAAGTAAGTAAGAAAAAAAGTTTTTGTCCTCCCTGGCCCCCAGGAGCACTTTGCAGGCTTCAGCAGGGCTCAGGAAGGCAAAAACACCCCCATTTTTCACCAAAACGGGGGGAAATTTCCCTTCCCCCAACCCTGATGAAGCCTTCAGAGAGCTTCTGAGGGGGGAGGAAAAACACCCTCATTTTGGTGGGAAACGGCTCATTTTTCACCAAATGGGGGCATTTTCCCCTTTCCCCAGCCCTGCCGAAGCCTGCAGAGTTCTTCTGGGGGGTAGGGAAGGCAAAAATACCCCCGTTTTGGTGAAAAACACCCCAGTTTTTCCCATTTTTCACAAAAATGGGATGCAGGTGTGGGGCTTTGAGAGGCCAAAAATGGCTGTATTCTGTGTATAAGACGCACCAACATTTTCATGCTTTTTTAGGGGGGGAAAGGTGCATCTTATAATCTGGAAAATACGGTAAACTAAAACCTCATTATTCAGGTTAAATAGCTGTGTTGGCATTCCAAGATAAATAAGTGAGTTTTGGGTTGCGGTTTGGGCACTCGGTCTCTAAAAGGTTTGCCATCACTGGTTTAAGCAGTGCCATATTATGATGTTTGCAAATTCTTTTCCTATTCTAGTGCTCACTCCATATTTTTCACAAGCATAACGCTGGCACCATCAGAGCAAAATGCTATTAATTTTTTTCTAGGTAGTTCTTTGTAATGCTAACATTATTTAAACTTTCCATAAGTGAAGGACATATTGTCTCTGGGTCTTGTTTTTCCAATTCAACAAGGTCAACAAAAATTGTTGATGAGTTAACTGAATCCTCAACTTTTAAGAAAAATATCACAACTGGTTTGCATGATAATGTTGAGGCTTCGTCAATAATCAAACATATTTTCAGATTATTATCAATAATTTTAGAAAACAATTTGGTTTTAATTTCTTTTGCAATGAAATCAACTATTTTCACTGAAGTTAACCATGAATGCAATCCTATTCCCATATCTAGGCCATTTTTAATTTGCAATTCTATCGCATCTTCTATGTCTGAAAATGATTACATCTTTGTGCCAGGCTGTAAACTGGATTGAATATTCTACAAGTGGTACCTAAAATTTTTTATATTTTTATAAAAATCAATTTTATATTTTAATTCACATTTTATCCTGCTTTATCCTCCCCCTCTAGACTCTATTTTTAGCTACAATTCAGTCTAGCCTATTACAGAGTTTTTGATCAGCAACGCAAGCATACAGAATAATAATATATAACAGCGAGAAAGAAAAGAGACAAGTAATACATATAGAATAATTATTAGAGCTTATCCTCTGAAGGCACTCTTTCTAATCCCCAGGGTGCAAGTTAAACATACGTTCCAGTGTCTGAAATCTCATCTGCATCATAGGGATGTGGGGCAATCCTATGGTCAATAAGCCTTTCCATTAAAACTAATTCCTTTTCAACCTGTATTTCCTTTACTGACCTCATAGCTAGTTGCCTGAGTAGGGGTATTACGCAAAGAAGAAAGGCTAGGCTTGCGATCCCGCATAGCAGTAGAAATAGCATTTGTTTAACCCGACTAGTCCCCGGTAACCAAGAGAACCATGCGTCTGCCCCTTGCAGCCTCTGTCCAATCGAGGATGCCCGGTCCCACAATTCTTTGGCTACTCCTCGGACCACACCTGATTTATTCATATAGAAACAGGAATACACACAGCCCACCTTTCTCAGCAGTTAAGAGGTCTATGGCACGCTGGTTTTGGAAAACCACTGCTGCCAAGGAGTCTATTTGATCTTGGCCCTCAACCAAGGTGCCAGCAATTTGGTTTAGGCTTTCTTGGAATTCCTCTGACAGCTGTCTAAACTGTGTGATTGAGTGTGTTATTCCACACACACTTGTTCCAACTGCTGTCCCTATTCCCAGGATAGCAATAGCAATAGCAATAGCAGTTAGACTTATATACCGCTTCATAGGGCTTTCAGCCCTCTCTAAGCGGTTTACAGAGTCAGCATATTGCCCCCACAGTCTTGGTCCTCATTTCACCCACCTTGGAAGGATGGAAGGCTGAGTCAACCTTGAGCCGGTGAGATTTGAACCGCTAAACTGCAGATAACAGTCAGCTGAAGTGGCCTGCAGTACTGCACCCTAACCACTGCGCCACCTCGGATCAGTAACAGTTGGATTAAGAGCAGCATCCTTTTCTGATCATGTCCCATTAGAGGTACAGGGAGAGCCTGTTCCCAGCTTACCACACCCATTTTGGGAAGGAGGGGTATCAGGGTACACGTTCCAGTCCAGTTGGAAGGTAAGCATAGATACACACTTTTCCCACATAAGAAGAAGACTCCATTTTCTCCTACACACACAACTATGTTCATGGAGAAGCATGGGCTCGGAGGTTCCTTTCATTAGTCCAGACCTGTAAGGTTCCTGCTAGGAACATACCAGTCAGAGGCTGTAATGGAGCTTCTTGGTTAGGGTTCACTTGCTTATCCCTGAGGACTGGACCTTCTAAGAGATAGTGGGAACTGGTGTTTCCAGGGGGAAAATGAACACAAAATCCCATGGTGGATTGAATCGAGAGCCAAACAGGGAATTGGGGTGGCTAAAATGGCTTTGGGCATCTTCCAGTAATCAAATTCCCCTCCCAACAGTTAAAAACGAGGGGAGGGGAAGCGAGAAAGTGACCTTCTGTTGGAAGAGGTTGTGAGCAGATGGAGACATACTGTGGGTTAATTTTACATCCACGAGTGTCTCCCTAGGGGCAAGGTATATTTCGGATGGACACTGTTCTTCTGACAGTGACCCCATAGGAATGCCAGGCTCCTGATAACGTTTGATGCACAAGGAGGGTGACCCTATGATTTCTACACCCACGGCTATGGGGCCAACAATGGGGGGGGGGCTCATCCCCAGCCTTTTGAGTGCATTTTACAAGTCACTTTGCAGCTGGGCTTCTGCTGCTTTGGTTCCCCATCTACCACCCTTTTCAAGGACTATTGTGGCCTTGGTCTTTTCCCAAAGATCTGGCTCAACTGGAATAGCAGGGTAAGATGAAGGGCCAGCAGATAAACACAACCAGCATTTTTGACCTAGGGCAGGGTCAGACTGATTAATTAGGCTTTGATCCAACTCCAGCACTCTTAACATATAGTTCTCTTTTCTCAATTGTTGCAGGGGCCCATTCTCCCTATGTTCCACCCTTTTTGTTACAGGGATTGTCAGATGATTGACCTTAGGCGTTGGGGTTGGCTTATGATTCCATCCCCATGCATAGATGATGCACCGTTGGTGGGAGCGGACCTGTTCCACATCCTGTGACCTGATTCTGTCCTGTTCTTGGGATTCTCAACATCCTCAGATCTTCCTTCAAGGGCAAGGGGGTTTACTCGGGCATTTTCACAACATTGACAACTAATATTCAGGACATTATCACTTAGCAGGCCCTTTGCCAATAACAGCCAGAGCCACAAAAAGCTCATAATTGTCCCTTACGCAGAACCTCTCCAAACACAATTCTTTTAACCTACAGAATCACTACGTCAGAGAGAAGGCGGGGGTTATATATAATTTGAGGAAGGGCAATATCAGTTTAGGGCAATCCACAAAGCCAAGTCTTATTTGTTCAATATATTGCCCACAATCCCAAAACTCCTACTTATGCTACAGAGGACCCATTCCCACGGTTCCTCAAACATAAGTGTCATCAGAAGATTTGCACTCCTCTTTGTCACAGTCAATGATTTTAGCTTCAGCACCTGTCTTTCTCAGAAGCGGGCAATTCCCGAAGAATGAATATCCAATATAACAAATCACAATAAGGGTAAGCACACTCACTAAAGCAATAGATAGTGCAATTATGGCTATGAATACTTGACTTTCCATACCCTGACAGGTGCTCAGACTTTCTAATACATCTTATATCTAATAAATGGAACGTTGTCTTCCTCCTCCAAATCTTTGGCCATACGTAGAGGAGTCAGCTTCCAGGGGTGACTCCGTAAGGCCTCTTCTGCCCCATAGTAGTTTGCCCATTGCCGGTAGGACAGTTATAGAGGGAGCTTCTTCAAGCGTACCACTAGAGGACTGGCTTTGTCCCGGTTTGCTTCCCAGTACTCTTCAGCAGCTGGCTTAACTTGTGTAAAGTGAATCCAAGACTTGGATCTAACACTTTTACTGCAAGTGGAGAACATATGACTATAGTATACGAGCCCTTCCACCTAGGTTTCAGATTCAACCTTTTCCAATGTTTCACCCAAACTCGGTCTCCCACCTGAATATTATGACTAGAAGTCGTCAGAAATGGTGGGGTGAGAGAAACATAGTATTGCTGGATTTCCTGTATTTGCTTAGTTAATTCTCCCACCATTTGATTTACCCATGAGGTGCCCAGCTGTCCTAGGTCCCCTATGTGATTTTTCAAATTAGGGCTTATAACCGGTGGCCTTCCAAACATCATTTCAAAAGGAGATAACTTAAGTCCTTTGCGTGGAGTACATCTCACAGACCAGAGTGCCAAAGGTAAGGCATCCACACATTTAAGGTGGGTTTCAAGGTACACCTTGGTTATCTTTTCCTTAACAGTATGGTTCGCACATTCAGCGCGACCCTCACTTTGGGGGTGTAGGGAACAATGAAGCCTCCATTGGGTCCCTAAGGATTTTGCTAGCTTTTGAATTATTTGGTGCACAAACTCAGGCCCGTTGTCTCTCTTGAGCCATTACTTGCCATATTTCATCTGGGGGGGGGGGTGCCTCATCACCAGGGCCATCTTATCTTCCTCAAAGGACAGGGTAGCTCCCATCTTGCATAGGATATCACGACCCAAAAGAGGAACTGGACACTCAGGCACATAGAGGAACTGGTGTTCTATATTTCTTCCATTCAGGGAACATTTCAGGGGCTTTAATACAGGGAGGAGATTTATAAGACCATCAACGCCTTGGATATTTAATACATTATTGGAAAAGGGAGCCAAGGGTTTTGTAATCACAGATCTAGATGCTTGTGTCTACTAAAAAGATTACATTATTGCCCCCTATCTTCATTCGGACCAAGGGTTCGGGGGGGCTTGACTAAACCCTGGTCCCCTTTAGTCTTCAGGCCACTCATCTATTGCGGCCAAACCTATAGCTTCTGTCCTTTCTTAGTGCCGAATTCGGCCTTTGCCTTGGAATCCACGGGGCTTCATTCCTCTTCCCCCCTTTCCTCTCTGGGAATCATAAATCTTGACCTCTCGAGTCAAATGATCACAGCCCATTCTTTTATTTTGTTCACTTCCCTGTCCCCTTATTTTGACTTCAAGTCTCTTGGGACATTCTTGTTGCCAGTGGCCCTCTTCCTTGCACCAATTACATCTATCTCTGTCCTGGGTTTTGGAATTATTTGACAATGTGACTGCCAGCAGTTGAGCCATGTTGCATTCTGTCATCTTTCTTCCACTTTGTCTCTATTCACAAAGACCCTATGTGCAATTTCCATTAATTGCCTCATATTCATTCCTAAAGCTCCTTCTTGCCTCTGGAGTTTCTATTTAATGTCTGGGACACTCTGGGATACAAAGGTCATGGCTAACATGCGGGCATTTTCGGGATCCAGGGGATTGATTGGGGTGTAGATTTTATATGCTTCAACCAGACTTTGGCAGAAAGCTTTGGGACTTTCATCAGTTTTTTGTATTACAAAAGAAGGCTTGGACATATTTACTGGAGGTTTTGCAGCCTGTTCTAAACCCTGAAAAATTAGTGCCTGATAATCCCGGAGGGAGGCCATGTCTCCATAGGGATCCCATTGTGGTTCTTGGAAACCGTTGATTTAGCACAGCCTGGGCTTTAGGGTATTACCAATGGCACTACTTAATCTCTCTATCTCTTCACCATTAAGGAGAGTGGTCATCAAGTGTTCCAAATCCTGCCAGGTTGGATTGTGGGGTTTGATAATAACTCTAAACAGGTCAAAAACCTCTTGAGGCTTAGCTGACAATGGCCCATAATGTTGTTTCCAGTTTAATAGGTATGTTGTAGTGAATGGGACATATTGAAATAGAGGCTGAATTTCTGCCTATCCCTGACCATCTATAACTCTTTGGTCCACTTGGCAGAGTGGGGCTAAGAACTGACTTCTGGTTCGGGCAGCAATGGGAGAAGTCTACTGGGGTGCAGAATGGGATCTACTAGAGGAATTTTCCGCTTTTTGCATCTCTCTTTGGTCACTATGTCCTACTGCCCCTTGATTGTTATCATCGCTACCATTTTGTTGTTGCCTTGGATGATAAAGGGGGACATATGGAGGGGGACTTTCTTCTTCATAGGCTTCTTTTTGGGATGACTCTTTTTGACCTGACATTTGTCATTTGTCATTTCCCCTCATTTGAGCCACACAGACCCTCATGACTTCCATCCTGCATTTACTAAGCCAGTCAGGATTCTGTTATACTATTATTTGCCACTGGTCAATGTATTGATACTAACCCGGGTGACCGGTTTTTGCATCTGTTACAATCTGATGTACTTTTGAAATGATGTCTGGATTAAAAGTGCCTTTGGGCTTCCACCCTACATTAAATGTTGGCTACTCATTCTCACAGAACCTTTTTAAATCCCCGGGATTGGGATTGGGATCTCCATAATCTCCACTGAAAGCTTTCTTAAAATTTCTCAACATGCACTAAAGAGACATCCGAGAAACGCTTCCTCCACCTCCCATGTTCTATTTCTAAGACACTTTCCACTGACCTTCGGCCCTGGAGACTCATGGTCACCAACAGAAACTGCAGTGGCTTAACCACCCACACAATTCTAGAGCCTCATTAAGCTCTAGTTCCTTTAGGAAGGGACGCTATCCCAGGCTCAGGGCGGTGATCGGGCCCCCTCTTCCACTCTCAACCGAGTGGGTCTACAATTCTCACAATACTTGCCTGCAGGCGTCTTCTCTTCTCAGCCAGCATAATTTATTGACTTGTCCTGATCCTGGTCTGGTTCTTGGATCGGTGGTGTCCACCGGATGCCCAAGGGGGGTGGTGGTGTCTGCCCCCTTCCAGAGAAACTCTCTGTCAATGCCTGAAGGTTGGGCAAGATGGCCTCGATTGGACACCAGTCGGTCTGTTCCATCCTCAGTGAAATATCGCTCTAAATTCTGCCTCGGTTGCCACAATTGTTGCAGAAAATAACAGGACTTAGATGTCTCGGGATCAAGGAGAAGTTTATTGGCAGCCAGGTTCAGAAAAGCCAGTCAAAGGCTAGTATATAACTTCTGAACAACCCTTCTAATGGAAGCACACATTCTTTTTTTATTTTTTTTATTTTAAAACAAACAAAAACATACATAAAAATATATCATCAATTACATATCTATTTAGCATGTCGTTTGGTCACAAACATTTGTGCATCACCACTTTCGATTGCATATAAAATTAGTAGTTATCAACCCACTATATGTTAAATACATTGATTATCATTGTAAATCATATATTCAATTTACACTTATAATTTCTTCCTTTTAAACATGTATTCTAAAGATTAAATTCATATGTATGCTAACTATCTGTTACATTATTGTAAATCTATTAAGTAATAACATATCTTTATGGTATCATCTATCGTATTTTAATATTTCTTTCAGTATATATAAAAAATTATTCACCAACATATATTTGTATATCGTTACTTTCAATCATATTGTTTGCGCATTGGATTTTTGCGCATGCGTGGGAAATAGAATGGCTGCCGAATTCCACCGCTCCGAATGCTTGCGACCAAGAAGATATTAACCGTGGCGACCAGGACCCCTAATATGGTAACGGAGGGGTTCCTTTTGGGCACCAGCCTTCAGCCTTCCCAGGGAGGTGGTCGTTTAGGGAGGGGGCCGCCCTTAAGCGGCTCCAGGAACAGCTCCGGAACGACGAGATCCTCCCTGGCGTGGCTTTTTACATCGGACTTTCTAAACAGCTGGGAAGCGGCGGCGACGGCTCTGTGCGAGAGGCGGAGGCTTTGGCCCTGCCGTTTGGAGAAGTGCCGAACCCCCTCACTGATTGACCAACATCGTGGGGCTGGCCTATGCCCCGAAGAGGAGGTGGGAGGCCCAGGAGAGATGTCTAGACTGGACTGGGACTGGGACCGGGAGGCAGAGGAATTGATTCCCTGTCTCCGTTACAGCTTTACTCCTATCCCCCCCTGCATTTTAAAAGGGCGTTTTGCCACGATTTCATCGCTGTGCCTGCAGGACCTTAGAAGATCTGACCATCTATCGGCTTGGCTTAGGAGAAAAACTGGAAGAACCAACTTACGGACTCCCGGTGGCAGCCATTACCATCAGCTGCCTCCATTACAATTAGCACTGCCTCAAGAGTGCTGTATTGGCCGGGAAACTGAACTCCCTCTAGTGGCCATTACGGGTATTTATCTGAAACCTTTACCATCACCCAGCACTATTACATCAGGGAGGCAGTGTGTTAAGAACTTAGACGCCCTCCAGTGGACATTGTTAGTTTCTTTTTGGACATATACTTTTCTGGACCATTTACAGCTTTCTATTGGACTCCCACTAGACTTTATTAATTAACTTTGCGCAATTTATAATTTCTTTCTTTTCTTTCATCTTTTTCTTCTCCCTTTGCATGGGTTATATATGAGGTACGCATGAGATGAATGAATGTCCTACTTTTATGACCATATTGTTGTAAATTTTGTGTTTTTTAACTTTCACGTGGGGACTGTTTGGGGGAGTGTTTGAGTATGTATGATTCGGAGGACCTGCCGGGAGTTGCGGGGGCTATGGGGGTGGCTGAGGGGACCAGAGACACGGGAGAGGGTCGGGGTATTGCGGTCGTAACAGGGAGGGGCAGATACGGCGGGGACTTTAGGGCAGGCCATTACCGGGGAAGGAGGGTTCGCTACATTGCAGAGATCCCTCCTTCCGGCCCTAGGAGTCCCACTCCAAGACCAGATGGCGGAAGTAGTCAGGACCCTGGTCTCAGGCTGTTGTCGCTAAATGCCAGGTCTGTTGTTCATAAAGCTCCTCTCGTCCGGGACTTAATTTTAGACGAGAGGGCAGACCTGGCATGTATTACTGAAACCTGGCTGGGCCCAGAGGGAGGAGTCCCCCTTGTAGAGCTGTGCCCAGAAGGATTTCAGGTGCTGCATCAGCCGAGAGCCCAGGGAAGGGGTGGAGGTGTGGCCGCCGTTATCCGGGAGTCGTTAGTTCCTCGTAGGGTCCCTGCTCCGGAGATTGTCGGGTGTGAGTCTTTGCTGTTAAAGTTGGACCTCAAGGGTCAAGTGGGTCTGCTGCTAACGTACCTGCCTCCCAACAGCGTTGCAGCAGCCCTCCCCTCGCTCCTCGAGTCGGTAGCCGAGCTGGCAATTGAGTTCCCTAGGTTGATGGTCCTGGGGGACTTCAATTTGCCGTCGCTCGGTGAAAACTCTGATGGGGCGCAGGAGTTCATGGCCTCCATGACAGCCATGGGCTTGACCCAAGTAATTCGAGGCCCAACCCACTCAGCGGGACACATGCTTGACCTTGTATTTCTCTCGGAGCAGTGGATTTGTGATCTTGGTCTGAGGGGGAGCGACATCATACCCCTGTCGTGGTCAGACCACTGCCTACTGAGGCTCGACTTCCGGAGGCCAAACCCCCACTGTAGGGAGGAGGAACCGACCAGGTGGTTCCGCCCCAGGCGCCTTATGGAGCCGTCAAGGTTCCAGACAGAGCTTGGGGTTATTCCTGACACTCTCGCCCACAGTCCGGTGGAGACTCTGGCTGCTGCGTGGCACTCGGCAGCGTCGGAGGCCCTCGACCGGATTGCGCCACTGCGGCTCCTCCGAGGCAGCGGATCCCGGAGACCCCCTTGGTTTACCGAGGAACTCCGGGAGATGAAGCGCCGGAGGAGATGCCTAGAGCACCGTTGGAGGTCCGATAAGTCCGAATCGAACCGAGCAATGGTAACCACCTGCACCAGGGAATACACCAGAGCACTTAGGGCAGCAAAAAGAGCGCACATAGCCACCCTGGTTGCATCCGCTGAGTCCCGTCCAGCCGCCCTGTTTAGGATAACCCGCTCCCTATTGAACAAAAGGGAGGCGGGGGAACCCTTGCAGGGCAAGGCTGAAGAGTATGCCCAATTCTTAGCGGACAAAATTGCTCGGTTTCGGTCGGACTTGGACTCCACCCCCGCAGTTCCAGCCGAGGCACAAGGGGACCAAGTAGAACAGCTCTGGGTTGAGTTTCAGGACGTTACCCCCGGGGATGTGGACAAGGCCATGAGAGCTGTAAGTACCTCCACCTGTGTTCTGGATCCGTGTCCCTCATGGCTGGTTACGAACTGCAGTGAGGTGACACGAGGCTGGATCCAGGCGGTCGCGACCGCCTCCCTTCGGGAGGGGAACTTCCCCGCCGCACTGAAAGCGGCGGTGGTGAGACCCCTCCTGAAGAAACCATCTTTGGATCCAGCTGTTCTTAATAGCTATCCTCCTGTCTCCAACCTTCCCTTCTTGGGGAAGGTTGTTGAGAAGGTGGTGGCCTTTCAGCTCCAACGGTCCTTGGAGGAAGCAAACTACCTAGACCCCTTCCAGTCAGGCTTCAGACCCGGTTACAGCACAGAAACCGCTTTGGTCGCATTGATTGATGATCTCTGGAGAGCCAGAGATGAAGGACATTCCTCCATCCTGGTCCTCCTTGACCTCTCAGCGGCTTTCGATACCATCGACCATGGTATCCTTCTGCGACGACTGCGGGGGGTGGGAGTGGGAGGCACCGTGCTACGGTGGTTCTCCTCCTACCTCTCGGACAGGTCGCAGTCGGTGTTAGTGGGGGGGCAGAGATCGTCCCCTAGGCCCCTAAATTATGGGGTGCCTCAGGGCTCGGTCTTATCCCCCCTGCTATTCAACATCTACATGAAACCGCTGGGAGAGATCATCCGCAGGCACGGGATTAGATACCATCAATATGCGGACGATACTCAATTGTATCTGTCCGCCCCGTGCCAACTCAATGAAGCGGCAGATGTGATGAGCCGGGGTCTTGAGGCCGTTATGGACTGGATGAGGGTTAACAAGCTTGTGCTCAACCCAGAAAAGACCGAGTGGCTGTTGTGTTTTCCTCCCAAAGATTTGACTACTATTCCAACACTCAGGCTGGGGGGTCAAATTTTGCACCCCTCAGAGAGGGTTCGCAACTTGGGAGTCCTCCTGGATCCACAGCTGTCATTTGACCACCACCTAACGGCTGTGACCAGGGGGGCATTCGCCCAGGTTCGCCTGGTGCGCCAGTTGCGACCCTACCTGAATCGGGAGGCTCTCACAACAGTCACTCGGGCCCTTGTGATCTCTAGGCTGGAATACTGCAATGTGCTCTACATGGGGCTGCCCTTGAAGAGCATCCGGCGGCTTCAGCTAGTGCAGAACGCAGCCGCGCGAGTGATCGCGGGTGCACCTCGATTCACCCGCATAACACCCATCCTCCGCGAGCTGCGCTGGCTGCCTGTCGATCTCCGGATGCGCTTCAAGGTGCTATTAATCACCCATAAAGCCCTACATGGCAGTGGATCTGGATACTTGAGAGACCGCCTTCTGCCAATTACCTCCCTGCGACCAATAAGATCCCATAGACTAGGCCTCCTCCGTATCCCATCGGCCAGCCAGTGTCGGCTGGCAACCACAAGGAGGAGGGCCTTCTCAGCAGTAGCCCCGGCCCTTTGGAACGAGCTCCCCGTGGAGATTCGTACCCTCTCCACCGTCCAAGCCTTCCGCATAGCCTTGAAGAACTGGCTCGCCCGTCAGGCCTGGGGATAAGGATAGTTACCCCTCCCGAATGATGAATGTATGTTGCCTACTATTTTATTATATGTCTTCTATCTTGATGTTTGTGTTCCCCCCTTCCCAGTTTTATGTGAGCCGCCCTGAGTCCCCTCAGGGAAAAGGGCGGCCTACAAATTCTAATAAAACTATAAAACTATAAACTATAAACTATAAACTATAAAATCATAAAAATCTATCAAATATATATAAATACATCTTTATCATTGTATCTCATATAATCAACTACAATTATTATTTCATTTTAAACAAGATATTCTACATATTCAATTCACATATATACCAATATTCCATTACTTTCTTATAAATCTATAGAATCTATATATTCAATTCATATATGTACCAACATTCCATTACATTGTTATAAATCTATAAAATCTATATAAAAGTAATGTAATAATTTAGTAATTATTTAGTAATATAATCTTTATAATATCTCCTATCACATTTTATTATTACAATTCTAGATTATAGTAATTGTATCCATTGATAAAACAAGTCCCAAATCTTAAAAAAATGTTCATCCTCTTGTTCTCTGATTTCAAATGTCAATTTACTCATTTCAACACATTCCATTGTTTTTCGAATAACTTCCTTCTGCATTGGTATTTTATTTACTCATGACCAGTAAAAGTACTCTTAATTCTGCAAAATGGAGTTGAGTGGTTTCTTTGTTGGTTACTGAGGGAAGCAGCCATGACATTAAGCAAGATCTCAGTTTCACACTCATCCCGGAGCTAATACCTTCCGAGGGGAGCGCAACAAAATCCCAAAACCCTGAAGGATGTCCCACTAAGGCAGCGATCAAGAAGGGGACCTAAAAGACAAATTAAAGACAACATGAGAATGATTTTGAATACTCTGGAATACTATGAGGCCCACCCTGAAAAACAAATGGCATTGATGTTTCTCGATGCACAGAAGGCTTTTGACAATGTGAATTGGCAATTTATGTTTTTACAACTGGAGCAAATGAATTTTGGCAAGAAATTTACCCAAACTATACAAATGATATATCAGAAACAAGCAGCAAAGATAATGGTAAATGGAGAATTAACAGATCCTATTGAAATAAAGAGAGGTACGAGACAAGGTTGCCCATTATCACCACTACTCTTTGTCTTAACATTAGAGGTCCTAAACAGAAAGATCAGAGAAGAAGAAGAAATAAGAGGAATGAAAATTAAGAGAGAAGAGTATAAGCTACAAGCGTTTGCAGATGACCTAGTTTTTATCCTTGAAGATCCACTAGAAACAGCACCCAAACTGCTAGAAAGAATAGAGGAATGTGGAAAAGTAGCAGGCTTGAAAATAAACAAAGATAAAACAAAGATTATGACAAAGAATATCCCAGCAACACAAAAGGAAGAGCTGTCAGAAACTTTGCAGATCCAAACTACAAGTAAGGTTAAATATTTGGGGATATACTTATCACCTAGATGTAGCACTCTTAAGGAGGACAACTATACCAGACTAAAACAACAAATAGCAATTGATTTGAAGAAATGGGAAAATCTGCACTTATCAATGATGGGAAGAATTTCTACAATTAAAATGAACATTTTACCTAGAATTCTATACCTGTTTCAGACAATCCCAATCAGATTGGGTAAGGATTTTTTTCAAGATTTAAATAAAATAGTTCTGAAATTTATTTGGCAAGGGAAAAAAGCTAGAATAAAACTTAAATTGCTACAAGATGCTAGATCTAGAGGAGGATTAGGCCTACCTGATTGGGAGCTATACTATCAAGCAACAACTTGATGTGGATTAAGGAGTGGATATTATTAAAAAACTCTAGATTATTGAATGTAGAAGGTCATGATTTATTGTTGGAATGGCATGCTTTCTTATGGTATAAGGGAACTAAAGCACATGGTTATTTTAGAAGACATTATATAAGGGAGGCGTTGCTATTAAACTGGGAAAAGGTAAAAAGATTACACTACTTAAAAATTCCAGTCTGGATATCAACAATTGAAGCATTTTCATATCCAATAATATATAAAAAGGAACAAAGTTAGATATATTGAATTATTGAATGCAGAGGGTGAACTCAAATCTATTCAAGAGTTGAAACAAGAAGGGATAGAAATGAACTGGTATTCATATGTACAGATACAATCTAGATATAATGAAGATAGAAAAACCAAAGGTTTCTACAATAAAATGACTGAGTTAGACAAAATTATGAAAGGTATTGATGAAAAAGTAATTAAAAAACTATATGGATATTTATTGGAGGTTAAATTGCAAGAAGAACAAGTTAAAGAAACTATGATAGCTTGGGGAAAATTTTTTAGGTATGGGATTGACTTAGAGAATTGGCAGAAATTATGGTCTCAAAATTATAAAATGACAATGTCTACTGCATATAGAGAAAACTTGTATAAGATGTTTTACAGGTGGCATCTACCCCCAACTAGAATTGCAAGAATGTTCAAGAATAAATCAGAAAAGTGTTGGAAATGTCATCAGATACCAGGTTCATACTTGTGGTGGACTTGCACTGAAGCTAAAAGATACTGGACTAAAATCCACATGTGGTTGGAGAAAATGACACACAAACAAATAGATTTTAAACCAGAGGTCTTTTTATTGGGGATCATACCAGAAATCTACAACAAAGACTTAAAATATTTGATTGTAAATGTGTTAACAGCAGCCAGAATTGTATTTGCAAAAAACTGGAAAAATGAAACAATACCAAAGCAGGAAGAAGTTATCCGAAAAATAATGGACTGTGCTGAAATGAGTAAATTGACACTTAAAATTAGAGAACAAGAGGATGAACAATTTTATAAGATATGGGATTTGTTTTATCGGTGGCTAGAGGAAAAAAAAAACTTGGAAATGAAAAATGATATACTTATGCTTTAATTGAAGAAGTTAAATGATGATACAACTATGCTGTAAAATAAAGTAATAATGATACAATGAAAAATTAATATGTCAATGAATTGAATATTTTAGAATTTTTTGTTTTAAAAAGGATAAGGATAATAATGATTTTATGTATATTCGATAGAGGTCTGGTGATATAATGTATAACGTTAAGAACGTATTATAATGATATTCTGCTGTTGATAAATAATTTTAATAAGGGAATAATTGAAAACTGGTATATATATGTAGTGATGTTTTGTTGAAAAATGAAGGAATAAGATCTCTGTTTGAAAGTATGAAGTACAAGGATAATAATGAACATAAGTATATTTTCTGGGAAAAAATAATACTAATGGTAACTGAATATATATTGTAGAATGAAAGTGAGGTATTCAGTTATACTAGATGAAAAGTCTGATATGGTAAATATTATTTGAAGATGTGGATGTTAAAACACCTGTAACCAAATGACATGCTATATGTAATTATGGTTGTTTTTTTCCTTTTTGTGTTTTTTTCCCTTTTCTTTTGTGTGTGTGTGTGTGTTTGTTTTTTAATTGTTGTGTGTATTAAATATATAACAGAGAGATACGGTGTGTGTGTGTGGGGGGGGAAATGTAGTTGGGATGGATTGCCACAGGTAGGGGAATAAGAAATGATACTAAATTATAACTTATTAATAAATGTATAAGAATGATAAATGTGAAAACACCTGTAACCAAACGACATGCTGTATGTGATGATGTTTTTTTTTTCTTTTTTGTGTTTTTTTTCTCTTTCTTTTTTGTTTTTGTTTCTCCATTGTTGTGTGAATATGTTGTCTATGTAACAAAAATTAAAAAAATTATATATATAAAAAAGAAGAGGACATGGGAGCAGCTGCGTCCTCGTGCCCTTTAGAAATGGAGCGAATGGCTGGACTGCACTTGGAAGAATGGTCCATTCGCCCCAGATGGACGTGGGGAGTGGGATGGAAAGATGACCCTGAGGAACCTCTGGCTGGGGTTACCAGGAGGAGACAGAGACGACCAGCAGCTGCTTGGCGTGAGGCAGATGAAGAGAACCTTATGATGTCCCAGGCGATGAAACTCTTTGAAGGGGCTTGGGAGAGGTGACGTGCTCGTGAGAGTGGTCCTGAAAGGGAAGCAGATCTCCCAGAAACGGAGGAGAGGTATGCAGAGGGCAGAAGGTGGAAGTGATCAGGATGACCCGCTCCAACCCCAGTTGCTGCAGCCAGAAACATTCCAAGAGGGGGAGGGCCCCCCGCAGATGCCAGATGGCTAAAGTTCCCCCCCTGGGTGTGAAGTTTGGAGGAGAATCTAAGGATTTAGGGTTTTTTCTCGTTCAAGTATGGAATTACATGCAAATGTATGGAGACGATCTGCCAAATGAAGAGGCCAAGGTAAGAATAATTACAATGGCATTGGAAAATAAGGCAGCTGCATGGATGGTGGCCCTGCATAATGCTGATTCCCCCCTATTGAGACTATAATAGATTTATGGCTGGCCTGAGGAAGCGCTTTGATGATCCACTCACAGAGTGTAAAGCAAGAAGTAAAATTCTCACCCAGGGAAAGAGGCCAGTTGCTGAATATATACAAGAATTTTGTGAATTATTAGTGTTTATGAGGGGCTGGTCCAAAGAAGCATTAATGGACAGCTTCATGGACGGGTTAAACAAAGAGATATACCAGAACTGTGTAAACAGCTCCCCCCCCCCCCCGACTGCAACCCTGGTATGAACTGGCTGCGGATATGGAGATTGACTTAGCCAGACATAATTACCGGGAGGATAGTGGAAGCGAAAAGGCTATGTCTCCCAACCCCTCCCCCCAGGAGCCCATAAAGGAGGGAAAGTGGGTCTGCAAGCAAATCCAAGTTGTTCATCTGTTTCTGTTGCGGGAAGCAGGGGCACCGAGCAACAAACTGTCACACCAAGATGACCCCAAAGCCTTCTACCAGGGTGGAGAGAAAGCCAGAGAAGCCTCCTGGCAAGAGGAGGGAGACTGCCATGAAGGGGGTGAAACCTAATCCACAGTTCCGCCCTGCCCAAGGGGAAGAGGAATCACCCTCCTCGTCGGCGGAAAGTGAAACCAAATCTGACGACGAACGTCTGGTAAGTTCCCGATCGGGGCCCATGACTATCCCAGTTGAACTTAAAACGCCCTCTACTGGAGCACAGGAAAAAATGCTGGCCCTTTTAGATTCGGGTTGCACACATTGCGTTGTTAGCCCCGAAGTAGTGGAAAAATTGGGCCCGAAACTGAAAACTTTAAAAGTCCTGATTGCTTTTTGCCAGTTAGACGGAGCCCTGGAGGGAGCCCTGCCCATTTTGTAACTGAGCTAATAGACATGTGGATGGGAACTCACCAAGAGACAACAAGCTTTATTGTGGCTCCAGGAATGGACCGGCCTCTTATATTAGGCTTGCCCTGGCTACGTAAATGGAACCCACACATCAATTGGAAAAAGGGATGGTTACACATCCGATCTGCTACACCCCCTGAGGGAGAGGGGGGCTCCCAAATGGAATAATGCTGACCCTAACCTAGCAGGCAGGGAACAAGAAAAAATTGAGGGGGAGGAGAAAATCCCAAGAGAGTATTGGGACCTAAGAGATGTTTTCAGTGAAAAATCATCTGATAAATTACCCCCACACTGTGCCACTGATTGCAGCATTGATATTCTCCCCAGGGTAAAACTTCCAAAACCTCAGATTTATTCGATGACCCCCTGTGAAATGTTTGGAATGTTTGTTTTGAATGTTTATTCAATTTGTATGCCGCCCTATTCCCGAGAGACTCAGGGCGGCTAACAAACAAAAGGGAAGGGGAATACAAACAGAAACAAAAAACAAGCAAGTTAAAACAAAGCAACAGTCACAACAGTTTAAGTGGGGCCGGGAACTCATCAGCCCCAGGCCTGCCGGAACAGCCAGGACTTAGTGGCTTTGCGGAAAGCCGGAAGGGTGGTGAGGGTTTGGATCTCCACGGGGAGATCGTTCCAGAGGGCCGGAGCAGCCACAGAGAAGGCCCTCCCCCGAGGGGTCAACAGTCGACATTGGCTAGCAGATGGTATTCGGAGGAGGCCTAATCTGTGGGATCTAATTGGTCGAAGGGAGGTGATTGGCAGGAGGCGGTCTCTCAAGTACCCGGGTCCAATACCATGTAGGGCTTTAAAAGTAACGACTAGCACTAGGGAGAGAAGGCGGGGCTTAGCAGTGAGAAGACGGAGTTTCAGGCTATTTCTGAAATTCCTCTATACCGAAGGATTTTTGGACGGGTTTTTGGACCCTAGCTGTCCCGGAGACGACAGTGAAGGTGAGGAGAGACCCAGGACCTCAGAGACATTCGCAAAGTCTCTGGGGGAGGGGTATTAACTCCTTGTGCCAATTCCTTTCTGGATTAGCTGCGTGCTAACTGAAACTGCAGGTTGCCCCTAAGAATGGCAGAAGTGATGTCATCTGGTAAGCTGATTTTATTATCCAAGAGAGACTGTCCGCACTAAAAGCTTAAGCTAATTGAAACCAAAAAATAGAAGAATCTAGCGGTGAATTGGTCTTTTTTTTTAATGGATTTATGGCTGGTGGCTACTTTATTTCTTAAACGCTTCAAGGAACGCTTCGGCAGCCCTCCTCACTGACTCTTTTTAAGTGGATCGTAAAGTCAACTTTCTACTAACTAGCCCTTCACGATCTGACATTTTTATTACTTGGCTGTGTTTACGATCAGATAAGATTGCAGTTTCCAGCGTGTCTTTACTTGCTATTTTTAACTGCGACACATCATGGCGTCTGAAAATACTTCTAAGGTCTCTTTCCAGATTCTTTTTTCCGCATGTCGAGAGCTTTTTGACTCTTTTCAGAGATTGGAAAGAAAATTGGATCATCTGATTTTAAAATATGAAGGAAAAACTGAGATCGCTGAATGTTTGAATGTTCCTGAAATACAAATGGAAAATGTGAGAAATGGCGTCTGGTCTATCTCAGAGGAAGAAAGGAGGGGGGGAGCTATAAAGAAGATTCATTTAAAGAGACAGAGTGTAGGAGAAATGGAAACTCCACCCTGGAGAATTAAAGTCAATTTGAAAAGTTTTACAAGCCCGGGACAACATTATTATTTCATCACTGACATTCAGAGCCAAAAGGTGCGAAGATATTTTCGTCTGGACTTGCTTATAAAAACATTTGGTAAACTTATTCAACGAATGGCAATTGGATTGAGAAAATTTTGCTGTTGGAGGGACACAGGCTGACAGATGGAAGAATATAACTTAAAATTAGCTAAATCAGATTACTTTAATTTGTAATAGATATAGCTGAATAATAATTGATATTGATGGTAATGTATATAATGTGGAATTGGCTGATAGATTGAAGAATACAATTGAAATCTAGCTAACCTAATTGCTCTCTTTGTAACAGATATAGCTGAATAATAATTGATATTGATAGTAATGTATATAATGTGGAGTCGACATGATAAATAACAATTGGATATGAGAAAACACTTTTGGATTATACATAAAGAGTATTAATTACAATAATTATCACTATTATAAAAACTAAATAAAATACATACAATCAAATGTTAATCAATACTGGGAAAATGTTATGATATATGATATAACTAAATATTATGGATGTTCAGCTAAAATAGGATATGAGGATTTGATGTAAATAGAGGACTTTATAAGTAAGTAAATGAAATGTCAGCATGTGTTATGGATTAATTCTTTGGCATAGCTAAGGATGAAGGATGTTTAAATAATTATAGGTAATTAAAACTGGAGGTATAATGATGCTAATATGGTAAACATTTGAGTTAAGATATTTGAATTAATATGAGTTAATGGAAGAGAAGCACCAAAGCATGTTGTAACCAGTTGATATACTTCTTCTTTTTTATAATAGATACCTGTGTTTTGTTCTTTCTTCCTGCCTTGTCCTTTGTCGTTTTTGTCTTTTTTTTTGTTCTATTTTTTTTTTTTTTGCCTTTTCTTTTTGATTTTTTCTTTTCCCACTGGTGTGGGCAGGTATTGTTCAAGATTATTACTTGTATTAATATTTTTAAATAATAATTACAGTCAAATGAAAATGGATATATAATAATGCTTAAGTTAATATGAGTTATGTTTGTTGACCGTGGAGGATCTGTAATCGATTGATACATTTTCTACAGATGTAAAGAAAGATGCTGTACTTGTTTCAATTAAAATTAAAAAAACATTTATTATAAAAAAAAATCTAACTAAAAGAAAAAATTAAAAATCCGATTTTTATCCAAAAAAAAAAAAAAAAAAAGTAACGACTAGCACCTTGAAGCCTGTCCGGAGACCAACAGGTAGCCAGTGCAGCTCGCGAAAGATTGGTGTGACATGGGTGTACCGGGGTGCACCCATAATCGCTCGCGTGGCTGCATTCTGGACAAGCTGAAGTCTCCGAATGCTCTTCAAGGGCTGCCCCATGTAGAGTGCATTACAGTAGTCCAGTCTTGAGGTCACAAGGGCATGAGTGACTGTTCTAAGGGCCTCCCGGTTCAGGTAGGGTCGCAATTATTGCACCAGGCGAACCTGGGCAAATGCCCCCCTGGTCACAGCCGACAAATGATGTTCTAAAGTCAGCTGTGGGTCCAGGAGGACTCCCAAATTGCGAACCCTGTCTGAGGGGCATATAATTTCACCCTCCAGCCTTAGAGATGGAGTACAAGGCCAATTTTTGGGAGGGAACAGCAATAGCCACTCGGTCTTGTCGGGATTGAGTGCAAGCTTGTTCGTCCCCATCCAGATCCTAACAGCCTCTAGGCACTGACATATCACTTCAACCACTTCACTGAGTTGGCACAGGGCGGACAGATACAACTGTGTGTTGTCTGCGTATTGGTGGTATTTTATCCCGTGCCGATGAATGATCTCACCCAGCGGCTTCATGTAGATATTAAATAGGAGGGGGGACAGGACCGAATCCTGCGGCACCCCATAGTTAAGGGGTCTAGGGGTCGATCTCTGCCCTCCGACCAACACCGACTGCGACCTGTCCGAGAGGTAGGAGGAGAACCACCGAAGAACGGTGCCTCCCACTCCCACCTCCCGCAACCGCCGCAGAAGGATACCATGGTCGATGGTATCGAAGGCTGCTGAGAGGTCAAGGAGCACTAGGATGGAGGAGTGACCCCCATTCCTGGCTCTCCAGAGATCATCGATCAGCGCGACCAAAGCAGTTTCCGTGCTGTAGCCAGGCCTGAATCCAGACTGAAAGGAGTCCAGATAAACGGTTTCATCAAAGGACCGCCGGAGCTGAAATGCCACCACTTTCTCAACAACCTTCCCAACAAAGGGGAGGTTGGAAACTGGACGGTAGTTACTCAAGATGGCTGGATCCAGAGATGACTTCTTCAGGAGGGGTCTCACCACCGCCGCCTTTAGGAGGGGCAGGAAGGATCCCTCCCGGAGAGAGGTCCTAACTATCGCCTGGATCCAGCCACATGTCACCTCCCTGCTGTTTGCGACCAGCCAGGAGGGGCACGGGTCCAGTATACAAGTGGAGGCACTCACAGCTCCCATGGCCTTGTCCACGTCCTCAGGTGTGACAAGTTGAAACTCAGTCCATAAATTTCGCTGAAGACCTTCCCCCAGTACCTCGGCTGGCTCTCAGCAATTGAAGTCAAAGTCTGTCCGAATCCGAGCGACTTTATCCGCTAGAAACTGAACAAACTCCTCAGCTCTACCTTGTAAAGGGTCATCCGCATCCCTCCCTTTCAAGAGGGAGCGGGTTATTCTAAACAAGGCGGCTGGGTGCGATTCATCGGAGGACGCAATAAGAGCGGCGAAATGAGCACATTTCAACGCCCGTATTGCCACGAGATAGACTCTGATAAAGGCTCTCATTAGTGCTCGGTCTGACTCAGACTTAGTGGCCATACAGTGGTGCTCTAGGTGTCTCTTTTGGCGCTTCATCTCCCGGAGTTCCTCGGTGAACCAAGGCGCTCTCCTGGATCCGCTACCTTGGAGAGGCCGAAAAGGCGCAATCCGGTTTAGAGCCCCTGCCGCCGCTGAGTTCCAAGCAGCAACCAAGGTCTCCACCGGACTGTGGACGAGAGCGTCAGGTATTACACCAAGCGCCATCTGAAAACCGATAGGGTCCATCAGGCGCCTGGGGTGGAACCACCTAATCGGTTCCTCCTCCCTACAGTGGGGGATTAGCCTCTGAAGGTCAAGCCTCAGTAGGAAATGATCTGACCATGACAGGGGCAAGATCTCAATACCCCTCAAATCAAGATCACGTCTCCACTGCTCCGAGAGAAATACGAGGTCAAGCGTGTGACCCGCTGAGTGAGTTGGGCCCTGAATTACTTGGGTCAAGTCCATGGCTATCATGGAAGCCATGAACTCCTGAGCCCCATCAGAGTGACCACCGAGTGAAGGCAGATTGAAATCCCCCATACCATAAGCCTGGGGAACTCAACTGCCAGCTCAGCTACTGACTCGAGGAGCGAGGGGAGGGCTGTTGCAACGCTGTTGAGAGGCAGGTACGTTAGCAACAAGCCCACTTGACCCGCAAAGTCCAACTTCACCAGCAAGGACTCACACCCGACAAGCTCTGGAGCAGGGATCCTACAAGGAACTAAAGACCCTCGGATAATGATAGCCACTCCCCCACCCCTTCCCTGAGGTCGCGGCTGATGCAGCACCTGAAAACCTTCTGGGCACATTTCAGTGATGGGAAGTCCTCCCTCCGGGCCCAGCCAGGTTTCAGTAATACATGCCAGGTCTGCCCTCTCGTCTAATATTAGGTCCTGGACGAGGGGAGCCTTGTGAACCACAGACCTGGCATTTAGCAACAGCAGCCTGAGACCAGGGCCCTGACTACTCTCCCCATCTGGCCTTGGAGTGAAACTAATAGGGCCGGAAGGCGGGATCGCTGTGATGTAGCGGACCCTCCTTCCCCGGTAATGGCTCACCCTGAAGTTCCCGCCATACCTGCCCCTTCCTGTCATGACTGTAATGTTCCGGCCCACTAACGTGTCCGTAGTCCCCACACCACCCCCCATAGCTACCGCATCCTTCAGCAGCCATTTAATTCAGACATTCTAAGGCTGGGATTGAGCCTGGGCCCCCTTAACACTTCTGCAGAAGCACTCAGTGCTGGAGGCATCAGACCAGGTCCCAACCTTCTCAGACATACACAGCCATACTATCAAGCAATCCCCACAGCACAATTTAAAAACACAATAGAGCAAAATGGTAATAAAAGTGGGTACAATCAATTAACCATATTCATGCCACATACACTCACACCATTTAAAAGTTGCACAATAGTGCAAAATGGAAATCGTTCAATAGCAATAGCAGTTAGACTTATATACCGCTTCATAGGGCTTTCAGCCCTCTCTAAGCGGTTTACAGAGTCAGCATATTGCCCCCAACAACAATCCGGGTCCTCATTTTACCCACCTCGGAAGGATGGAAGGCTGAGTCTACCCTGAGCCGGTGAGATTTGAACAGCCGAACTGCAGTCAGCTGAAGTAGCCTGCAGTGCTGCATTTAACCACTGCGCCACCTCGGTTCCATACCAGGACGTTCAGAATCGTCCTGGTATGGAAAGGAAAGTTAATGTCCCGATCCTCTCCCACAGGGGGCGCAAGGTCCAAGAGTCTAAGGTAAACAGTATGTTAGCAACAGCTGGAGGGGGAAAAAAGCACACTCCCAGACCACGTCCTCTTTGTCCCCTGCTCCCTCTTTCTGCCGGGATGGAAACACAGAATAATAGGCAGAGGCACAAACGGGGGTCCCAAAGGGGCCGGAGATAGGATCCAAAGTCTTGGCTCACTCTCCGATGATGATCTGGAGGACAAAGGCAGGGGGAGGGATGACTGGAAGGCTAGTAAGCCGTAGGCAGCAGATATAAGAGCGAGAGTCACAAAGCCGGTCATGGTCGACAACTAGCCGGGATGACAATGGTCGGAGCACGGCCTCCCCCGCAGACAGGAGAAGCCAAAGGACTGCCTCCACGCTGGACAAAAAGACTGCAACCATGATGGAGGAGGGGGGAGGAGGGGGGAACACCTCTCACAGCTGAGCCGCGATGCTCTCAAGCAGCGACAATGAGCCAGCAGGCCAGCAGGCTAGTAACCCACCCCCACCTCTCACCCTAACCCTAACCAGCCCCAACCCTAGCCCTAGCCCTAACCCTAACCCTAATCAGATCTAACCCTGACCCTAATCCTAACCCTAACCCTAGCCTAGCCCTAACCCTAAACTAGTCCTAACCCTAGCCCTAGCCCTGCCCCTAGCCCTAACCCCGCAACAGCAGGCGGTCCCAGTAGGATCAGGCCCCCTCAGCAGGCTCTTCCAGGCTCCGCAGCCTCGGCAGTCAGATGGCTCTCAGGTGGCCTCAGTCAGCTTCGGCGTTCTCCCGTGGATGAGTTAAGGAAGTTTATTGACAAGAATTTGCAAAGAGGATTCATTGAACCTGCTAGACCCCGAGTAGCTGCTCTAGTTCTGTTCAGAGAAAAGAAAGATGGCTCCTTTCATCTCTGTGTTAATTACAAGAACCTGAATGCGGTCTGTGTTCAGAACCTCTACCCACTACCTTTAATGAAGGATATGTTGGCCCAATTGGGTAAAGGGAAGATTTTCACGAAATTAGACCTATGAGAGGCCTATTACAGAGTCAGAATTAAAGAGGGGGATGAATGGAAAACTGCTTTCAACTGCCCTCTTGGTTGTTTTCAAGTCCGAGTACTCCCATTTGGCCTGCAGGGGGCACCAGCTGTTTTCATGCAACTAATTAATACGGTTTTGCATGAACACCTGTACAAAGGCATGATGGTCTATCTTGATGACATCCTTATTTACACAGAAACACGTGAAGAACACGGGAAATTGGTGCGCTCAGTCTTCAAAAAACTCCATGAAGCAGAACTGTATGCCAAACTGTGCAAATTTCATCAAGAGAAAATTGGCTACCTTGGGTATCGCATCTCCCATGATGGCATCAAGATGGACCCAGCAAAAGTCCAAGCTGTCAATGAATGGGCACCCCCTGCACCTGCAAACAATTGCGAAGTTTTTTGGGATTTGCTAATTTTTATCATCAATTTATTCCCTCCGCCAACATTGCCCTCCCCATTATGAACCTCCTAAAATCAAGAGGGGAGGCCAAGGCTAGACCAGGGAAACCATTAAATTGGACTATGGAGTGTCAAACTGCATTTGAGAAACTAAAGTGGCTCTTTACATCTGAACCAGTCTTGAAACACCCAGACATGGATTCGCCATTTGTTGTCCAGGCTGATGCTAGTGATGTAGCAGTTGGGGCAGTACTACTACAAAAGAATGCTGATGGGAAGCTGCAACCTTGCGCTTACACCTCTCGGAAATTGACTGAAACAGAGAGACGATGGGCTATATGGGAAAAGGAAGCTTTTGCGGTCAGGTGGGCTTTGATGACCTGGCGACATTTTCTGGAGGGGGCTAAACACCCTTTTGAGGTATGGACTGATCACAAGAATTTGGAGGCATTAAAGACCCCTCGGAAGTTATTTCCTAAACAGATGAAATGGGCACATTTCAACAGGTTCAACTTCACTTTAAAGTATATCCCAGGGGGGAAGAACTTTATGGCAGATGCTCTATCCAGACTCCAACAATACAACAGCTCAAAGCTTAGCGTGGTTCACCCAGTCATCCCAGCAAAGAGTCTTGCTGCTCTGGTGGTCACCAGAAGCCAGAGTAACTCTAATTTTGAGGTCACAAAGGACCTCATCTTCAAACTCAAGGAGGGCCTTGAGTCCGATGAATGGTTTAAACAACATTCAAATGAGTGTACCATAAAAGATGGTCTACCTTGGATAGGAGCCAGAGTCTGTTCCTGCTACCATTAGAACTTTGGTTCTACAACGGGCCCATGATTCACACATGGCAGGCCATTTTGGATTTGTGAAAACTCTGCATCTCATTAAAAGGCAATTTGGGAGGCTTTCATTGAAGAAGCACATTGAGTCTTATGTGGCCAGTTGCCCCACATGTGCTGCTGCAAAACGCCCACCAGGGAAACCCCAGGTCCTGCTCCAAGGTGTGGCCTGTCCTGAGGCTCCGTGGAAGGAAATATCTATGGACTTCATTGTTGAATTACCAGAGAGTCAAGGAAATACTGTGATTTGGTTCGTTATGGACTTGTTTTCCAAACAGGTTCATTTTGTTCCTTGTTCCAAAATCCTGTCGGCTAAATCTTTGGCAAAATTATTCATTACGCATGTATATCGTCTCATGGCGTACTGGACCACATTATCTCAGATAGGGGGGTCCAATTCACCTCCTTATTTTGGAAGGAGTTTTTGAAGTTGATTGGCTCTGCCCAAGGGCTAAGCTCCGCCCACCAACCTTAAACTAATGGAGCTTGTGAGAGGACTAATTCTGTTTTGGAACAGTACCTCCGATGTTTCATTAATTATCAGCAAGATAATTGGGTTGTTACCTCATGCTGAAGTGGCCTACAACAACTCGGTGCACAGCAGCACGGGTTTTACCCCGTTTAAAGTAGTGTTTGGCCATGATTTTGTACTTATTCCGGAGGTACCACGAGAAAAACCACAAGTCCTGTCCCTCTCCGAGTGGAGTGACCAACTCTGCAGAATCTGGCCTTTGGCATACCGGGCACTGGATTCTGCTCATCGAGCACATAAGAAACAGGCTGACAAGAAGAGAACGAAACAAAAAGAATACAAGGTTGGAGATCGGGTGTTTTGTCTACCAAATTTCTCCAAACTACCCAGAAGTCTAAGAAACTGGGTCCTAAATACGTCGGTCCATTTCATATTGTAAAGATTATTAACCCTGTGTCGGTGCGACTGGAACTGCCGAAGTACCTTCACTGTGTTTAGCCAATGTTTCATGTCAACCTTTTGAAGCCGGAACACACTTCCTCTTTGTGAGTTCCTCTACCTGCACCACCGGCCGCTCTTCTCATTGAGGGAGAGCAACATTTTGAAATTAAAGAGATTTTGAACTCTAGAAAACATAGGAATCGAATTCAGTATCTAGTATCCTGGAAACATTTCCCCCCTCTCCCAAGCTGAATGGGTCGATAGGTCCCACGTTAAGGCTCCTCGACTTTTACGTAAATTCTACCCTGACAAGCCATGACCTGAATTGACTTTGACATTTCCACCTTTTTTTTGTTCCTGTTTTGTGTTGCTTGTCTGTCTGTTCTTTTTCTGCAGGGATGATTTCCTTTCCTGACGGAGGGCTGGATGTCAGCCTCTGTTTTGCTGCTTGCTTTCAGCTGCCATTGAAACAGGGAGGGGAGCATGGTATTTGGATGGAGGAATTGTTCAGTGCAGGACTGACTGTAAAAAGGGAGTTGTTCTCACCATCTACTGCACATGCTGCAGATAGAGGAGTTGCCACCAAGGCCAACTGTCCTGCATACCAACCTGATGATGATTTTTGAAGATATCTCCCACATGACACCTGTGGGGTGTACGGATTGGACTATGGGATGGGGTTACCAAGGGGAGGGGGTTGGGTCACATATCAATATCTATAATTATGCGCGCTTTTGACTCAGATCTTGCTTTGCCTAGCTACTATCTACTCATGACCAGTAAAAGTACTCTTAATTCTGCAAAATGGAGTTGAGTGGTTTCTTTCTTGGTTACTGTTGAAAAAGGTTTTTATTTTCCATTTTTTCATTTTCATACAGTCACATATATACTGTGCATAGCCAGAGCCATACAACATTAAACAATAATCGCAGCGATTCCTCTTGTCAACAATACTCCAAAAAATAGAAACCCAATATACCTCTTTCACTCTCCGTACACCTCTTTCTTCCACCCCCCTCCAACTTTCTATCTTCCCTCCATCATCCCCCTCTACCCTACTTCCCCTCTCCCTCTACCACTCCTCTCTCCCGATCCACTCCCTCCCTTCCTTCTCACCCTCCCACCCATCCTCTCTCCCGCCCTCTCTACCCATCTTTCTTCTTCTATCCCACTCCTCCTCCCCTTGGTGTATTTCCACTATATGTCAATGTACTTATCTTATCGTATTTTTACAGAGAAATTAAAGAAAAACAGTATACATGTGAAGTCGCATTACATTGAAATCTAACACATTGCATCTAACCTAGTATATATCCCTCCCTCCCCCCACCCTCCCCCCAACACCCCACCTCCCCCCCCTGACTTCCCAGAGCCCATACATGGTATAGATTTTTAACAAACACAGTCTAAAATATATTGAGAAAAAAGAAATTAAAAAAAGGATTAATAACATCTCTACATTGATTTTAGCTTCTTCTTGCTACGCTAACTTTGAACAGTTTAAATCATTCCTGATCTTAAGCATAGGCTATCTGGAATTTCTTAGTCCCATATTTATTTTGTATATAGTCAATCCATTTTTTCCAGTCTCGTTTATATCTCTCATTTGAATGATCTTTAAGATATGCCGATATTTTAGCCATCTTGGCTAAATTTGTAATTTTCAATGTCCATTCTTGAGTTGTAGGCAAGTCTTCCTTCTTCCAGTATTGCGCCACCAACAGTCTTGCTGCCGTTATTAGGTGCAGAATCAACTTAGTCTCTACCACTGTAAAGTCAGTACTTACACCTAGTAAAAATAACTGAGGAGTAAACTTTATCCTTCTTTTAAAGATATTTTGCATAATCCACCATATTTTTATCCAAAATGCCTTAACCTTTTGGCAGGTCCACCATATATGAAAATATGTAGCATCGAGAGAACCACATCTCCAACATCTTGGTTACTGAGGGAAGCAGCCATGACACCTTGTTTGTAACTTGGATCTCCAATGCTTCTGCCAATTCTTCCTTTTGTCTCGATGTTATATTCTTTTTCAAAATTTTCATTTTGTCTTTATTTTCAAACCAGCTACAGTTGCAAGAAAAAGTATGTGAACCCCTTGGGATTATGTGGAGTTTTGCATGAATTGGTCATAAAATGTGCTCTGAACTTCATCTAAGTCACAACAATGGAAAAACACAGTCTGCTGAAAATAATACTACACAAACATTAGATGTTGCCATGGTTTAATTGCACATAACATGTAAACATTCACAGTGCAGGGAGGAAAAAGTATGTGAACCCTTGGACTTAATAACTGGTTGACCCTCCTTTGGCAGCAATAACCTCAACCAAACGTTTCTTGTAGTTGCAGATCAGACCTGCAACAACGATCTGGAGTAATTGTGGACCACTCCTCTTCACAAAACTGTTTCAGTGTAGCAATATTCTTGGGATGTCTGGTGTGAATCGCTCTCTTAAGGTCATGCCACAGCATTTCAATCGGGTTGAGGTCAGGACTCTGACTGGGCCACTCCAGAGGGTGTATTCTGTGCTGTTGAAGCCATTTTTGTGTTGACTTATTTGTATGCTTTGGGTCATTGTCCTGTTGCATCACCCATCCCCTGCGGAGCTTCAGTTGGCCGACAGATGGTCGTAAGTTTTCCTGCAAAATGTCTTGATAAACTCTGGAATTCATTTTCCCATCAATGACAATAATCCGTCCAGGCCCTGAGGCAGCAAACCAGCCCCAAACCATGATGCTCCCTCCGCCATGTTTTACAGTGGGGATGAGGTTTTGATGTTGGTGTGCTGTGCCTTTTTTTCTCCACACATAGTATTGTGTGTTTTTCCCAAACAACTCAATTCTGATTTCATCTGTCCACAGTATATTTTGCCAGTAGTGCTGTGGAACATCCAGGTGCTCTTTTGAAAACTTCAAACGTGCTGCAATATTTTTTTTTGGACAGCAATGGCTTCCTCCGTGGTGTCCTCCCATATATTCCATTCTTGTTTAATGTTTTCCTTATTGTAGATGTGTCAACAAAAATGTTAGCATGTGCCAGAGATTTCTGTAGGTCTTTAGCTGACACTCTAGGATTCTTCTTTACCTCATGAAGCATTCTGCACTGTGCTCTTGCAGTCATTTTTACAGGACGACCACACCTAGGGAGAGTAGCAAGAGTGCTAAACTTTCTCCATTTGTAGACAGTCTGTCTTACCGTGGACACATGAACATCAAGGCTTTTGGAGATACTTTTGTAACCCTTTCCAGCTTCATGCAAGTCAACAATTCTTGATCGTAGGTCTTCTGATAGCTCTTTTCTGCGAGGCATGGTTCACATCAGACAGTGCTTCTTGAAACCAGTAAACCCACAACAGGTGTGTGTTTTTAAAGGGCAGAACAGCTGTCAGCAACACATCCAATATCATCACATTGATTGGAGTCAAGGTTGGCTCACTCCTGGCTCCAATTAGCTCTTGGAGACGTCATTAGGCTAGGGGCTCACATACTTTTTCCTCCCTGCACTGTGAATGTTTACATGTTATGTGCAATTAAACCATGGCAACATCTAATGTTTGTGTAGTATTATTTTCAGCAGACTGTGTTTGTCTATTGTTGTGATTTAGATGAAGTTCAGAGCACATTTTAGCAGTAGCAGTTAGACTTATATACCACTTCATAGGGCTTTCAGCCCTCTCTAAGCGGTTTACAGAGTTAGCATATTGCCCCCAACAACAATCCGGGTCCTCATTTTACCCACCGAAGGATGGAAGGCTGAGTCAACCCTGAGCCGGTGAGATTTGAACAGCCGAACTGCAGAACTGCAGTCAGCTGAAGTAGCCTGCAGTGCTGCATTTAACCACTGCGCCACCTCGGCTCATTTTATGACCAATTCATGCAAAACTCCATGTAATCCCAAAGGGTTCACATACTTTTTCTTGCAACTGTACATTCCCATATTCTTCCATTCTCTCAATCAATTTTAGTGCCACAGGGCATCAGTGGTGAATTTGCCAATCTTGGTGTTCTCTGGCAAATGCCAAACGTCCTGCATGGTGTTGGGCTGTAAGCACAACCCTCACCTGTGGACGTCAGGCCCTCATACCACCCTCATGGAGTCTGTTTCTGACCGTTTGAACAGCCACATGCACATTTGTGGCCCGCTGGAGGTCATTTTGCAGGGCTCTGGCAGTGCTCCTCCTGTCCCTCCTTGCACAAAGGCGGAGGTAGCGGTCCTGATGCTGGGTTGTTGCCTTCCTACGGCCTCCTCCACGTCTCCCGATGTACTGGCCTGTCTCCTGGTAGCGCCTCCATGCTCTGGACACTACACTACAGCAAATCTTCTTGCCACAGCTCGCATTGATGTGCTCTCCTGGATGAGCTGCACTACCTGAGCCACTTGTGTGGGTTGTAGACTCTGTCTCATGCTACCACTAGAGTGAAAGCACCACCAGCATTCAAAAATGACCAAACCATCAGCCAGAAAGCATAGGAACTGAGAAGTGGTCTGTGATCACCACCTGCAGAACCACTCCTTTACTGGGGATGTCTTGCTTTCCACCTGTTGTCTATACCATGTGTACAACAGCATGTGAAATTGATTTTCAATCAGTGTTGCTACCTAAATGGACAGTTTGATTTCACAGAAGTGTGATTGGCTTGGAGTTACATTGTGTTGTAAGTGTTCCCTTTATTTTTTTGAGCAGTGTATATAGTTCGAATGTCTTATGTGAATTTACCAAAATTCATCTGTTCCAATTGTAAGAACATAAATCACCAGTTCACGTTGTGAAATGCTTTTTGGGCATCTAAGAAGATCAAAGCCATTTGTTTTTCAGGGTGCGCCTCATAATACTCCAATGTATTCAAAATTATTCTCATATTATCTTTAATTTGTCTTTTTGGTAGAAACCTATTTTGGTCAGGGTGAATAAAACCATTTAAATATTTTTTAAGTCTTTCTGCAAATTATCGAAGGAAATAACTTATAGTCTGAATTCAGAAAGGAGATGGGTCTATAGTTCTTAATTTGGGATAAATCAGCCTCCTCTTTCGGTAGGAGCATAATATATGCCTCTGACCATGATTTGGGTATCCTACTCTCTGACATCGCCTCATTCATATTTCCAGTAGTGGAATGGACAACAAATCTTGAAAAGTCTTATAGAATTCGGCAGACAGCCCATCTGGACCTGGAGTCTTACCGATATTTTGTTTTTTAAATGCTTCAGTTAATTCCATCATAGTTATTCTACTTTCTAATATTGCATCCATTTCTTTAGGTATCTAGGGAAGATTGGTTTCTTGTAAGTATTGTTTAACTCCTCCCTCTTCTAGATTCTCTTGTTCATACAGCTTACCATAATAATCTTGTATCATTTTCTTCTTCTCTACCATTCCATAGCAAATTTGCCCTTGATTTTTTTAAATTGCAACATTTTCTTTGATTCTTTTTCTTTTTTCAATTTGTACACCAACCATCTGCCTGGTTTATTAGCATTTTCAAAATAGTTCTGTTTAGCTCCTCTAATTTTTTGTGCTAATTCCTCTTTTTCCAGTAAGTCCATTTTGTGTTTATTTATATCCATTTTTATTTTGATATTCTTTTTTTGTGGTGAATTCTGTAGCTCTTTTTCAAGGGCCTTGTAGTCATTCTCTAAGCCTTTAAGACATTGTATTTTCTTTATATTTCTCTTTCTTGTATAGTCTATTATCAAACCTCTAGTATAAGCCTTCATTGTATCTCAAAGGCTCTGCATCAATGTATCTTCCTTTCTATTTTCTTTAAAGAAAAAGGCCAATTCTTTTTTCATTTTCTGTACAAATCCTTCTCTTTTAATATCGTATTATTTAATGCCCTTCTGGATCTCTTTCTTTGTCCTTTCCATTTAATTATAATTGGATTATGATCTTCCCAAGTACTTGTTTCAGTTTCAAGTTCCTGTATCTTACAAATCAGTTCTGTTGTGGCCCACATCATGTCGATTCTGGAGTATAATAAATGTCTATTGGAATAAAAAAGTATATTGTTTTTTGGTAGGATTTCTTTCTCTCTAAACATCTCTAAGATTTATTTCATCTGTCATTTTAAAAAAAGGCTTTGGGTAGCGGTTTTCTATTTATCTTGGTAATTTTTTCTGTTTTATAATCCAGATTTTGATCTACAATTCCATTAAAATCTCCCATCATGCAAATATCATTATAGTCCAATTCAATTATTTTCCTATGTACTTTTCTGTAAAATTCATCTTATTTGTCATTGGGGGCATATATTGCAATTAAAAGTATTTTCTTCGAATTGTCCATAATTTCCACCATCAAGATTTTTCCCTCGTCATCTGTATAAATTTGTTTTGGTGGAATTATATCTTTAATATAGATGATCATTCCTCTTTTCTTACAGCTTGCCAATGCTGTAAATGATTTCCCAAATTTTGTTTGCACCAACAAATGTTCATGCTGTTTTTGAATATGAACCTCTTGTAAACAGATTATGTCCAATTTTAATTTTTCTAATTTATGAAATATTTTTCTTCTTTTAATTGCAGAGTTAAGTCCATTTATATTAATTGAAATCATTTTTTTCTTCCATATCTATATTTTATAATTAGGATTTGTAGCTCTAGTTGATCTCTGTTCTCGTTGTTCTCTGATGTCAACGCCGCCTGTAGCTCCCTCCTCTGTTTGAATCCCACCTACCACACCTTCCAAGTTCCTCAATCTCAACTGCACATGCCTCTTGCAAGTCTACCAATGGATCTTCTCTTCTGGTCTTCTCATCCTTCTCATCCTTTCCTCTCAAATGTTCATTGAAAAATGCTTCTGCCTTATCAGTTGTGTCTATTCTGTATCTTTGTCCTTGCCATGTAAATATTAAACTTTCTGGTATAAGCCATCTGTAGTTAGCGCCTTTCTTAAGTAGAATCTTAGTCAGGAATTGATATATTCTTTTCGTCTCTCTCACTCTTCCTGGGATTTGTTTCAACACTACAATTTCCTTCCCTTTATATTCCAATTTTCTATCTCTTGTTTTCTGTAGAATTTGTGATTTAATTATTTTCTTAGTGAATCTTACATGGACTTCCCTCGGGAGTCCATTTCTCGCTGCGTATCTCATGTAGACTCAAAACACCTTGTCTATGCCATCAGTCATCTTCTCTTGGGTTATCTCTAACACATTTTTCAGTAATTCTGATATTATTTGTGCCAAGTCCTCATCTTTTTCTTCTTCTATGTTTTGAAATCTTAAAAAAAATCTGACCGATCCATTTCCCATCCCAGTCTTCCGCTGTTGTCTTTTTCCACTATATTCAATCTACTATCCATTTTCTTCTCTCTTTCTTCATCCCTTTCTTCAATTTTTTGTAACCAAAAATCAGGAAGGGAAAAATGAAAAATAAAAAATAAAAATTCTTTAATCTCTTCAATGCAAAAAGTCATGAAAAGGAAAAAAAGGAAGAAGAGGGTAATTTAAAAAAGGAGAAAACATTGTTGAAATTTCCCTTAGTCCATCATTTTTGAACACTCTAACAAAAGGGAAAAAGAAAAAAAAGTCAAAATCAAAACAGAAGAATTAGACAGAGTGAAACCACATCTTCCAAAACAAGGTAAGATAAACACTGCCACCAAAGAGGAGCAAAAAAAAAAGTTCAAAGTCTTTATAGGGTGAAAGCCTTTCCAAGGTCACTCTAAGCTTCCCCCTTTAAAAGGAAAAAATGTTTATTCTTTCAGAGAAATTTTCTCAGCTACTGATAGTTTCCAAGAAATAGCTGTGATTTTCTGTGTTTCTCCCATTATCTTATCTAACTGAATAGCCTTGTACAGCTTGTCTCCAAACATTCTTGCAAAAAACAAGACATTATTCCAAAACCACTAGGTGGCAGTGATACTTGTTTCAATCTCAATCCTTGTTACACTGTTATACACTGCTTTAACTTTCTCCAAAAAAGAAAGAAAGTGATTAATAAAAAAGGAAAGAATTCTAGGTCAATTCCAACTTAATTGTAACAATAATTCCAAAAGGTCCAACAAAGCAAGTAAGAAGAAAAGCACAGTGAAGTCAAAATCCAAGTCAAAATCCAATCGCTTCTTAAATCCAGTCAGGCTTCCGGCATTAAAAAGGGGCGGGGGGAGGAAACCTTCAATTAACTATTTCTTACATCCGCTGCTTATTTTCTTATCAGTCTTTCTTTCTTTAAGTAAAGTCTCCAAGTTTTAGGGTATTCTCCCTCCAACAAAAAAATAAAATAAAATAAAACTCTCACCAAATCGACATGTTTCTCTCCAGCGCTTACGTTCGGGGTGGTCAGCAGTTTCAGCAGCTGAGAGGCTGACTCTTAGTTGCCGGCAAGAGGGGCTTTTTCCCGGATCACCAGAGACTTTGCGGGTGTCTCTGGGATCGGCAGGACATACCCCTACCTATCACCATCTCATAGAAATGGTTTAGGTCCGAATGGACCGTCCGGATGACCAGAATTCAATGGCAATCCCAGGATCTCAGGAAAGTCTGACAGTTCCACTGTGATGCCACGCCCCTTTTCAGAAGCACACATTCTCAAAAGCAGCGCAACATGGAAACACTTAACCCATTTCATATTGGTTATCTTGAGAAAAAAAAGCCTTATAAGTAGATACTGTCTTACTTCCCCTTTTGTCTTGGGCTACAGGTAATGGCTATGTGGCTTTGTAAGAACTTTAGCTGAACTCTGTGATTTTGGGCTTTTGACATTTCCTGTTTTGTACATGTCTTAAAAGCAGGTCTTTATATCTTCTTTCTGCCATGTCTCACTTTTATATTTTAATTCACATTTTATCCTGCTTTATCACAGTAAAATGATTCAGACGTTGGGGCTGACCAAAGAAGATGCAGTTAATTTATGCAGTTACATGTGGTAGGAAGACCCAGGAGTAGAAGAAAAGAAATACTGCAGTGTTAGAAAGATCTCGAAAATTTACCATTCTCAAAAGAGCCTGAAAACTCTCAAAGAACTAAGAGTAAAAAAGAAAAGATTCATTGTTCTTCCTACCTGGCCAGTCCTGGGGGCTGAGGAAAGCTCAGATGAGGGCTCTGCATCAGAGGCAGAGTGGGAGCTAGACAGCAGTGAGGCAGAGGAACAGTTGGAGCCTGTTCCCAGTATACGCATGTGCAGAGCTGCCAGAAGACAAGAACAACTAAGAAAGCAGGGGCAACTTGGGAGTAAAGCCACACCTTGGAGATGATTGGCACCTCCCATAGGAAACAAAAGAAGAGTAAACGGGGTGTGGGCTTTTGCAAGAAACAATTTGTTCCTTTGTTCGTTCCTTGTTTCAAGAGTGGAAAGTTCTGTTTGTGACTATAAGAGACTTTGTGTCAAGGGTTGCCTTGCCCTGCATTTGGAAACTAGTTATCTGGCAGCTCTCCAAGTAAGATAAGGTTCGTGTTGATAAATATTCCTCTGAAAGACTGTTTGCCAAGACTTGCTGGCTGTGAATGAAAGGAACATACAATCATGTAAATAAACTTGGTTTTGTCGGGACCAAGACTCTCTTCATGCTTTTTAAGGAAGCCTAGGTCAGAACAACGCTAAAAGCACCCTGATCGACGATGAACATTGATTTTGCTGGCCCATTTCAAGGCCAAACATTCCTAGTAGATGTCGACGCTTACTCGAAATGGCTTGAGATAATACTTATGATTTCTACAATGGCAGAGGTGGTCATTAAAGTATTACAGAGACTTTTCTCCACTCATGGCCTACCAGACGTTCTGGTCTCAGACAATGGCCCTCAATTCACAGCCACTCAATTTGAAATGTTCTTGGCAGAACAGGGAATTCAACATGCCCTGGTTGCACCATTCCATCCGGCTAGCAATGGTCAAGTGGAGAGAATGATGCGATCTGCAAAAGAAGCCCTAGCAAGGAAGGGCCCGGGAGATTGGCAGGCCAGAATCAACAAATTCCTTTTAGTCCAGTACATTACCCCTAGAGCCATAAGAAACAGAAGCCTTTTCAAACTTATTAATGGGTTGCCAGCTACAATCACAATTAGACCGGCGACACCCCAACTATTATACTGAAGCACCCACCGATTCGACCAGCCAGCTCCGGTCATTCAGTGTAGGGGACATGTATGCCCACAATTATGCTGGGAGTGCCAAGGTGGTAGGAATCACAGGGCCCTGCGGATATAGGGTGGAACTAGAGGACAGTAGGCTATGGAGAAGGCATGTAGATCAACTCCAGGGTTGACTAGGAACCTCAGTTCTAAGGCAACCAGAAATAGCTCCAATCAAGAAAAGCCGAGTCCCTATAAAAACTAGCAAACAATCCAAAACTCCACCTACAATAGACTCAAACCCGAGTAGCCAATGGAATTATGCACCAGAGGAGCCAGAAATCCACCAAAGAGCTCTCGGAGAAACAGTTCCAAGTGAGCCAGCCATGCCCTGAAATAAGTTCCAGGCATTTCCATTGGCTGACTCAGGAGTGGCAGCAGACCCGGCTGACCAGGCCATCGCCGCCATTCCAACTGAGTTGTGCAGGTCAGAACGAGCCCACTGTTGCCCCACCTACCTGTGTGACTACCTCAACTTTATCAGTCACTAATTGGGCAATATTCTTTCCCAGAGGGAAGGGGTGTTGAATATTAATAAGGGAGTGAAGCCAAGGTTACGAAGACTTCACTCAGGTCTACCATTACAGTGGGAAAAATAATTGAATCTCATTGGTTGAGCTGCCTCACAGCTCCCTATAAAAGGGCAAGCTGTCAGACAGGCAAGTTGCTGATCTATTGAATAAAGAGCTGTTAGTTGTAGAATCAGCGTCCTGCCTCTTTTATCTGCCCCAACTTAATAGTCTCTCTTTCTCCATCCTAAGAGAAGCAAATAGAAACCACTGTAAGAAGGGAACTTCACCGAGACAGTGTTGTACTAGGAAGACCAGTACAGCCCATAATCAAATTAGAAGTCACTGGAATAACAAAGCCAGCATACATTCTAAAAAGAACCTCCTGAGAATAATTATCAGGATATCAGGACAATTAGAAACAGGTGCAGAGTACAAAATAATACAAAGACCCAGGCCGTGCAGGAAGACGCTACCTTTGAAATAGCGAAAGGTCAAAGAAGATGTAAAACGGGAAATACACCAGAAGACACTAAGGCTTATCCTTGCCTCATGGGGATTACTTTATGGCAGAGAATAACAAAATGCAAGACAGGATTAGAACCATTAGCAAGGGCACAGACAAAAGCGATAAAACAATAGCACAAAGAAAACAAAAGGACTTCAAAGAGGAAAGTGGTATAAAAATGTACGCTTACTGTATATAGGTGTTATCATTGTTGGTTTTGCTTTCCTGAAAATAATAAAGACAACTTGCTTTCAACTCAACTTGCTTCGATCCTAAATTCTTTCACCCAGCCAGTGACGCTCTCCCAGCGAGGAAATCCGAACCCGCAGAGGAAACTTTTTTTCCATTTAACACTACTTCTGAAATTTTACCAAGAAAACTGCAGGACTTGTCCAGATAACCATCAGGAGTCAACAGTGACTTGAAGGCACCACCCATCCATCCATAAATAAACTTTATAGATATACATGTAGGTACTATAAATATGTTCCTTATATATGAATTAATGGTGTGATGCATTTAAAAAAATATTTGACTTGGCTTTGGATTTTAAATATTTTTAATAAAATGTGAAATGCATGTATTAATATCAATATAGAATATAATATAGGAGCAGAAAAAGGAACTTTTAATGGGAGCAGGAACAAGGGAGGGAACTGACATTTGGATGAAAAATCCAACATCCTTGAAAGCCTTGCTCCTACAAAGTAAGAATGGTCTAAAGGCAGCCATTCCACCAGGAAACAAAACAGCCTCTAGATGGTGCATTGGGTAATGCAAACAAAATGGATCATTATGGGGAAAAAAGAGGAGAGATGCAACAGGTTCATAGCAAATAATTTTGAGATGTGGAAAAAATATAATTGGTTTCTGTTCTGTTTGGTTTGTATGTTTACTAAATTGATGGAAATTTTTACATAAACTAAGGGCAATCTACAACATTTCAGAGAAATGGTCTCTTCCTCCACCACCGAGAGGAACCACCCCGCTCATTTGGAAAACAATCCAAAAGCCTATTAACAGGTAAGCCCTACCCTCTTCTGCCCTGTCTGAACTAGCTCTACGGAGAGCTCACATGACCTGCCTTCTGACGTGGCAGACCTGTAGGTACACAGCAATCTTGAATCTAACAAGCTGAGCGCCTGGCACTGAAAACACGCTGAATGTCGTCGTGCTCTGCCTTTGGCAAAGAAATAGAATCCATTTAGCTTCTTAAAGGTATAGAAGAATCAATTATCCGTTGTCAAAATGAACGTGGGTAGTAGCGCTTCCTAGTATATATGTTTAATAACCAGAAACCGGGTTCCCACGATAATACTCCCCCACTATGAGATACGGTTAAGATACGCAATTTGACCTGTTACAGTTATTTCTTCCTTGTTTAATGGCGCCCGGCATCCTTCACGTTCACCTAGTCTTGCCACATCTCACAAAAATATGTTACTTCTATGTTTTTGCGGGGTAAACGAGCTCCTCTTACTATAAAACGCTGAAGCTGGTGCTACAAGGAAGGGCACGTCATTTTCAGGTGCGTAACCACAACTCCTTCCCCAGCAGGTGCAGTAATAGACGGCGTTTGTTTCACCGGAACCAGGAACGAGTTGAAATGGAATTACAGGCCTCGTGCATCCACCCCACCCCACCCCCTGAGGCGCACCAGCAATTTAGGAAGGAGACCTAGCATGCCCCTAGTGGGAGTGTTGAGCATTGTCCGCGATAACGTGCGGAGAGTGGAGCGGAACTGGTTTCTTGATCCTGTCACCGTTCCATGCTTGTGGATACAAGCGCACAACTCCAAGGTTTAGATAGCACTAGGAGCGGCTGGCAACAAATCAACTTTCCTAATGCCAAAAGGTGGGCACGCGGTGGGCACTACAGATTTCTGGCCGCTGTTACTATTTGATAAACGCGAGGGAAGCCAGCAAAAACGGAGCTGCTAATTTTTCAGGCAAGTAAATGGCCGCGAATTCAGGGAGGGGCAGAACGATTGAGACGAAGAATGGCGCCCAGGAACTGGGGCTACTTCTAGGGTAAACCGTTGAGATTCAAGAGATAATCTAGTTTGCCTTGTATGCAGATAAACATTGTGAGTCTATATTTCCCCCCGTTTATGGATTTATCGGGAAAATTGTTATGTCCTTCTGGTCCACCACCAACTAGCTTGGCTTAAAGGAGATTGAAGGGGACTTGGCCATGGATGCCAGTTTTCTTGCAGATGGAAACGATTACAAAGAGGGCGAATGAAGGAGTCCTCCGACCGACCGGTACATTTGGCATAAAATATTGGGAGCCGCTTGGCCAACCCAGGCGGTGGTGGCTGCACAGGTCACTTTCCTTCTGGTTGCTCCTGGAATTTCCACAAATAATTTCGACTGGATACAGGATTTAATAAGTCGGGTTGCCACCTTTCCTCGGTAGCTAGAGGAGGTGGTTAGCCGGGAGGAAGGAGAAAGGAGGGTGAGGCGGGGACTGCCTGTAAACCCAGGGTTGCGTTTCTCCATATTTCGCTTCTCTTGCACACGCGCGCACACATTCATACACGAACATCCATCCAGAGGCACAGGTTTGATACAGCGAATAATTTACCCAGAAGAGCTGACGCCTGCCGCTCTTTTCAACGCGAACCCTCTGCGGGAGAGCTGCATAGCTTTATACTGGTAGCGGGTGAGTAGGGTAGGTCTTAAAAATTGCTTTGGTGATCCATAACAAAATAAACCCGCCACATCCCTGGTAGGTGAGGTAGAAAAAATCCAAGCAAAACTGATCTCGATTTCCGGGGGGGGGGACGACAATCCGTCTGTTAAAGGTGATTTCTGGAGAGGAAAAAAGAAGTGGGAGAATGCGGCGAGTTGTTCTTTGCTGGCCACCATTAAGTAAGGAGGAGCTGTAGCTTGTGTGCAAACTGGACCCGGTCGAATGCATGGGAGGCTGGGAGGATTACGACGAGAACTAAGAACGCATCTTTACCGCCGTTGTGTGTTGGAATGCAGGAGGTGTCGTTTATTGGGTGTCTGGTTGATGCTGGGGATGCGGGAGTGAGATGATAATCTAGCAAATTTTGAGGATGTTCGCAGAAAAGCGTCTGGTTTGCGGTACCAGCTGCAGCAGTTACTCGAGGATGGATGGATGGATGGAGAGGGAGGGAGGAAGAGAGAGAGAGATCTATCGCGTTTCTGGTTCAGACTGGAATTATAATCCTAATCTCTTCCCTCCCGCTTCTGCCACTCATCAGCTCTTGCCCTTTCAAGAACAAATCTGGACCGTTCTCTCGCACCTCTTCCATCCTTTTTGCTATACCATAATTTCGTGTTAAAAAATGCACTGTGTGGATTAATGGATGTAATGGCTGAGAATGGCTAATACAGTGGTCTCCGGTAGACAACCCCCTCCCCCGGTTTAGCATAAAACAAAACAGAGGAATTAGGGAGGAGGCAATGGTCAACACCTATTTTTCACACTAGTTGGATCGTTACACATAGCATGTATATACATTTCCTTTTTGGGAATGGCACTCGGTATAATTTAGTGTAAGCATCGTTGAATGTTATTGATTGATATTATCTCTTTCTGTTGCCTTATTCGATGCTGGGGCGGGAAACGCTCAGTTTCATCTCCTGAAACATGTAGAATGAGCTGGCAGCAAACCACCTCCCCGCAGGACTTGCGCGATACTTCCACCCCTCCCCCAATCTGGCTAGGCGTTGGCTTGGGGACATCACGTAACTGCTGCAAATCCTTTTCTTTTTCTTCAAATGCGTTTGTTTTCAGTGTGCTTGTAGGAGCTCCGGGGGGGGGGGATAAGGAGCACAAACGAAATTTGGCCAGGTACTGTGGCTACTTTTAGTGCTTACTGCTGTGTTTTTCTATGAACAGCATGGTCGCCATCTCATTCTTAGGTGGCCAGGTCATGTATCTAAGATAGAAGGTGTATTGTGATATGGCTAATGGCTAGAGCAACCTTAAAATATTGGTCTGAAATTGGGCATGCTGAGAAATGTTCCTGTTAAATGTCTCTCTGGAGATAGAGAAAATGGAAGTAAGCCAAGAGTAAAGGTGAAAAATATAGTTTCCCTTTGAAAAATCATTAATGAAATAAAATAGGTCTGGGTAAGTGAGGATGGAAAGAAACTGGTTTTTAGAAATATGGATCATGTAGATACAATAAAAGATGAATCAAAACCTGGATAGATTTTAGGTTAATTGTATATGAATAGCATGTAAATGAAATGTGTATACTTGACTACTTGTAGATGTGTGATGAAATTGTAAAGAGACTGGATGAATAATGAACATAGGGTAGAAGGAGATGGCTTGCAAGATGCAAAAATACACTTGAAAGAATTGCATGTGTAGCGTATACATTCATCTGACAGATAAACACATACTACATATATCAGAATAAATAACAGTGGAAGATGCCTAAGATGTGCACTGTAATAAAGAGGCATGTTGCTTTGATCATAGGATAGTATTTATGCTACTTTTTGCAGCTTGGATTTCTTTTAACCTGACCTATGTTAGAAGATGAATTATGTTGATACATATTAGAATGAATGGATTTGAGAAAGGTAAGCATTAATTACATTTGAAATCTGTGAATACTAATTATATTAGAATGTCATCCAGTTTCATAACCAGGGATGCTCCATTTTTCCAAGGTTAGTGTTGTTGCATTTCTAATACATTGTCAGTTAGTGAATTACTATTTTAAGAAATAGAATTTGGTCCAAAATTATGTTTTCTACTATAAGGATTTGGATTGTGCAGTCTTTTTCCAATTTCCATTTGTGTTTTAGGATTTTTCTGAATTCTTGAAAATCCCCAATTACAAATACATGTGTTTATCTCTGTTTGTGTTATAAAAATATACATAACCTTTTTCTCCCTTTCAAAAACCTAGGGAACCACTAATATATGATTGGAGAGTTGGTTGGGAACTGAAACAGTAAAATGGCTTATTTAGAAAAATGACAAGATGGAGTATGGCCATTGTCTTGTTCAACTTTCAAATTAACAAATGCAGTAGATTTAGGAATTTAAATGGAAGACTGCCATTCTAATCAGAAATGTTCTTAAAGATGTGATTAATACCTATTCTGGACTAAATTATGGAGAAAAACATGAATGTGCATATAAACTACAATCCTGTATGCCAGTTTGAAAAAAATATTCACTTTTTTAAGGGGCTTAAATGTATAGACCCAAAAGTGCTCTCCAAATAGAAATGTGTTATCTAAATTCACTTAACTTGATGATCTTATATTGTGTGGAATATATGGAAGTAGCACTATTTAAGATCTATTTAAACCATTGAGAATTTATGAAAGATTTTGTAATTGCTGGAGTCAAGAAAATTATAGTTGTGTGAGACATTTTGAATGTTTTATTAGGAGGCATACAGTGGCATATGTCATATATTTCTCTTAAAAATAGTAAAGCCACATATTGAAATCCTATAAATACTTCCTAGGCAATAAATCCAAATTGACATAATATGAATTATTTCTGAGCTGACATTTATAGGATTAATAAAATAAGTAGCTATACTTATATAAAACTATTAGATTATTTAGTAAAATAAATTGCTAAGGATGCTGTGTTCCAAGAATCCTGGTACAGTAGAACCTCTTGTCATGAATGCTTCTGACCACAACCAAATCAGGTTCCAACCAAAAAAATCACATTTTTTTTGTGGCCAATTTCCCCTTCCACACCATTTTTTTTTGTAAGGACCAAATTTCCAAAGTTAGGTTTGGTTCACGACCAAATCAGTTTGTGACCAAGGTTATGGAATGAATTATGGTTGTGACCAGAGGTTCCACTGTATATTGCTTTGAAATTTCATCCCTGATGATCAAATTTGGCAGAGTATTTCTCCCCTCCCAATTAACAGTGGAAAATGGAAATGAGAGGCAAATATTGTGATTTAGAGCCATTTTGTATTGGACAATGGAAACTGCCTTCCAAAAGTTTCCCATTCTCATTCCTAAAATTTCTGCAAAGCATGTTGCCTTATGATGATGTTACCACCTTGCTAAATGTTTTCCTGAGCCCTTCAGAAATTGGAAAGCTAATTTGTGGCCTCTGAACCCTTATCTTTCCCATTATATACTAGTGATTATAAACTAATGGTCATGCTATGATTATGCATGATTAACCTTTGAAGAGATATTTGATAAGTTAGCAATAAATTGCATAAAGAATTGTGAGTTTGTTTTATGGGAAACATTTTTTTTAAATTGTTCTATTCCTTGACATCAAAATATTTGGAATAGGCTTTTTATGTTTATAATTACTTTTTTAATATTTATCAGATACTGTCTAGCAAAATATAACATAATAGCATCATTTTTCATATTTAATATTAAAATATACAATATTATAGTGTTGGAAGAAATGTCTATCTGGGTTCAGTTCCAAGTGGGGAGAAAGACACTGGAAACACGGTGGCTGTTTGGAAAGATGGTTTAATGGTGGACAAGACCAGGTTTGAGATCCTGGGCAAAAAAAGCTCATGGGTGAGATAGAGACACCCTCTCTTGGGCCCTGCCTTAGTGTTTCCTGTTCCTTACAAGAAATGTATCCTATTGGCTGTCAGACTCCCAGGGGACGGGGGAGGGGGTCCTAGCTAACTTTGTAGACTGTTGGTTGAGCCTTGCTGGGTGATGTAATCTTCCCAGATGCCTTGTGGTAAATAGGTAGAGGGCTATCCTATCATGTCCTGAGGGACATGTCTTAATCCGATCACCCTGGACCTGAAAGGGGGAGGGAAGGGAGCTGCCAGAAGCTACTTTGTCTTTAAAAACATGCTTGTCCTTTTCTTATCCAGGGAAATATAATATTCTGCCTTTTTAATATTTCCCAGAATATTTCATTCTTCTAGGAGGGGGTGGGTGCTAACTTCCTACAATCCCTCCTTTTTGCCAAAATATGTGGGTAAAATACATGTTATTGACAAAAGATTAAAAATTGATCATATCAATAAGACTTAATGGGTGTGTTTAATTTTTCTGGTACAAAGGGAAAGGCATTGATAGAGACAGCAGAAAAGGATTTCTTCAGTGGCTCGCAAAAGGAGAGCTTTCAACTATGAAGGTCTACCAGCCAGGACAAAAGTTCTGGAAAGAAATGTACAGTATCCAATTTTCTATGCCAATTAATTTCAGATGTCAGATATCACTTTCTGTGAGCTTCCAGTCAGTTTCAAGGAAGCACAAGTCCCAAAAATTTTCACAGCCATGCTTTTCCTTTAAATTACAGGCAGCTCATTTCCAAGGGATGGTTACTAAACCTGCCTTAACTCTTTCTTTAGTGCATGCAGGATTTGTGAGTCCAAATTGAGGTTAGCCAGTATGCAATCCAGGCTATTTAGTATGTTTAAAATTACACAGAATGAACCCTGGGATTCCTACTTATGAGACCATCAGTGCAACATATCCTACTTTGCTGGGCAGCATCATTTGTGAGTCACAGTCTGGGCTTGGGTTTTGGAGATCTCTTTTCTGCTATCTCTTCAAGTGAGGGAATTAGCAAGGAGTGACTGCTTGGGCCTTAGTACCACAGAACAGAAAGGAACAGCTTTGTGAGGAGGTAGGTGAAGGCGATAGTTTCAGTCTAATTCTGAATGGTGTGTTTTTATGTGTGTGTTTGTGTATGCAGCCACTTTTTTTTAATTAAAAGTTTTTTTATTTTTTATTTTCAAAACAAATACAACACAAAATCTTCCTTTTTTACATACTGTAGAAAGTGTATCAGTTGGTTACAAAAGACTTTCGTGCATCTCTTCCACAGTCATCAAGCATAATTCATATTAATTCAAGCATTTTAACTCAGATATTTATACATTTTACTGTCATCATACCTCCATTTTCACTTGACTATAGTTGTTTAAACGTCCATCATAAAATATACCAAGATTTAATACATAACCACATACTGGCATTTCATTTACTATTTCTAAAATCCTCCAATGACACTAAATCCTTATGTCCTATTCTAGCCAACATCCATGATATTTAATAACAAAGTTTTCTATCCTCCTTTCCAAATTACTGTTTACAATTTACATGTCATTTCCTTATGTTGTACACGTACGTACATACGTACGTACATACATACATACATACATATATATATATATGTATGTGTGTGTGTGTTATTATCATTATTCCTCCTTTATTTGACTATATTCTGCATCATATCATTTTCCTCCTAGTAATCAAGACTTAACTGAATCTAACTTAATTCATTTTTTTAATTATTAACCTTTATATATAATCCAAAAGGGTTTCTAATCTTCCTTTCATGGGTGCCATTCAATATTCATATCCAGTTATTACTTATAACATTACACATTGTATACATTATTATCATTATCAATTATTTATTTAACTATATCTATTATCACTAAATTTCGCTAAGTTTAGCTAGTTCTAAATTATACTCTTCCATCTATCAACCTGTATCTTTCCAGTAACAAAACAGTGTCATATCTTCTGCCATTTGTGGCATCAGTCCTCTAATCATCTTCTTAATCAACTTTGTATGGACTCCTCTTAGCAACTCTTTGCTTATAAAATCGCTCATGTAATTTCTATGCCCTTCTTCTATTTCCTTAATTAGCTTATCTTTGATTATCGGTGGTGTTATCAAAACTATTGCTAATAAGATTTCTCTCTTTAAATCCATATTTTTTTATTTTTTTCCTCTTCTGTATCTTCCCATCTGGGGTAGGTTTCCCCCCCATTTAATTCCTCTTTCAAGTTTCCACTCTTTCTGTTTTCAGAAACAAACCAATCACCATAAATATCAGCAATTTTAATTTCTTTATATTCATTTTCCTCTTCAATTTTTTGGATTTTAACCCTCACTTTTTCCATTTGATGAACATCTTCAACATCTCCGTCATATTTTACTGTTAGATGCACTAATTAATCCAACTTCTTCTCTATCATCTCACTTGTATTTGATAATTTCTGTATTTCTGAGATTATCTTTTGCAGATTTAAAACTTCTTTCTGTTGTTGAAATTGCGTCATGATAACATTTCACCTTTCTCTGGTTAAGAATCTATTTCAAAGGGACATCTGTGTGTTTTTCTTCATCTTCTTATCACTCATTATAAACAAGCTGTGAGTCCTTGAAGTGCCAAGCCAGGATAATCAGTGAAAAAAGTATTTTGTTTCCAATACACAAACCTCTAGCCTCCGAGTAGCAGTGTTACAATATTACAGTGTTACCATTTCTTTGTTTCTTTTGGTATCTCTTTGTATTTCAAGTTTTTTAAAAAAGGTCCGATTCTTAAATGAGTTAGAAAAACACCTACAGTACTGAAAGAGGAGAGTTTTAGTCCATAGATACAGAGAATAGTCAAAGAAAAAAAATAGATCCTAAAAAGCTTGCCTCTATGTATCCAAATGTTCAACCTAAATGTTGGAGATGTGGTTCTTGTGATGCTACTTATTTTCATATATGGTGGACATGTCGTAATGTCAAGGCATTTTGGATAAAAATATGGTGGATCCTGCAAAACATTTTCAAAAGAAGGATAAAATTCACCCCCCAGTTGTTTTTACTGGGTATATGTATTGACTTTACAGCAGCAGAGACTAATTTGGTTCTGTACTTAATAACGGCAGCAAGACTCTTGGTGGCGCAGTATTGGAAGAAGAAAGATTTACCTACAATTCAAGAATGGACTTTGAAAGTTATGAACTTAGCCGAAATGGCCAAAATTTCAGCATATCTCAAAGAACATTCAAACGAGAGATATAAACGAGACTGGAAAAAATGGATTGATTACATAAAAAGTAAATATGGGACTAAGAAACTCCAAATAGCTTATGCTTAGTATCAGTAACAATTTAAATTGTTTAAAATTTGGGTAACAGTAAGAAGCTGAGTTCAATGTAGAGATATTTTAGACTGTGATTGTCCAAAAGTTATACCACGTATGGTCTTTGGGAAGTCGGGGGGAGGGAAGGGAGGTGGGGATTTAGGGGGAGGGGGGAGGGGGGAAATACAATACGTGTTAAATTCCATGATTGCATTTGTATACTGTGGCTTTTCAATGTTAGTGCGAAAATAGAACAAACCGAATATACTGGAAGGTAATAGATACCGAAGGATAGAGTCGAGTGAAAGAAGAAGGAGGGTGGAGAGGGTGAGAGAGAGGAGGAGGAGAAGGGAGGGAGGGAATGGATTAGAGGGAGTGATAGGGTTAGGGTTAGAAAGAAGGGGAGGGGAAGTAGGCATAGAGGGGTGTGTGAGAAGGAAGAATGAAAGTTGGAGGGGGTTGAAAGAGGGTGTATGGTGGGCCAAGGTGGTATATTGGGTTTGTATTGTAGAGGGCATCTTCTATATAAGTGAGGGCCGTGTTTATTACTCAATGTTATATGCCCTGATTAAGCACAGTAAATATGTGATTGTATAGAATGAAAACATAATAAAAAATATATATATATTGAAAATACAAAAAAAAATAGAAGAAGGAAACGTAATCCGTTCATTTTAAAAAACTTGCATAAATTCCATCTGTAATAATAGCATTTAAAATGTAAGATAACCCACTGTTCAAAACCAGTCCAAATTTAATTCTGCCGCTTATTTCTTAAGTTTTTTTATAGGCAGTCCTCACCATCTGAAAACACTTTCTCTCTCCATATCCTTCCATTTTGGAGCCGCCCTGACTTCATCAGCCATTTGGCTGGATTTTTTTGTCACCAGCTTGAAGAGCTTCTCTTGGATCAACCAGAGACTTTGCGATGTACCTGTGATGAGCAAGATGTATTCTTCCTGTTAAACGTCTCTGCGGGACAGTTTAGGTCCGTTTGGACCACCCAGAGACAAAAGTATCGACTGCGATCTCAGAGCATTGAGATTGTACGTTGTGTCGTCGCAACTTCGGCTCCTCCCCTCTTCTGTATGCAGCTACTTCTAAAATAGAGGCAATACAGATGTTTTGGACAAATTTCCCTCCCTCCTGTCAGAAGTCTAAGGTGTTCAGAACTTGCTGTGCCAACTACTCTCTAGTACAATCCCTACATGAATCCATTCAACTGATTACAACATAAATGAGACAAGAAATAAAATCTTACAATGAATTACCACCCTCCCCCCATAGTCTTTCTTGCTGTCTTCTGGGGATTAAAAAGAATCTTCAGTCTTTACTTGTCCATCTCAGGGTCCTTTCTTTCATGTCTGTTGGGTGGCATTAGGCTTGGCTTGGTGGTAAGGGTAGTCAGTCAGGCTGGGGAAGGTCCGTCCACTCTGGTTGCTGTGATGACTTTCAGGTGGATGACTGGACCCAAACCCAATTTCTGCCTCAGTGAATGGAAGGTCTCCTCTGGAGGCAGCTTCTGGGTCAGTGTGATCTTCTTCCACAGATTGCAGTGTCATCTCTGCAGGGCTGAAAGACATTAGAACAGCCCCCCTCCTCCCTTTGTGGGTGAAGAAAGGCATTGTAGGGGAATAAGAGATAGAGTGGGGGTGGGTAGATAGCTTGCAGGCAGAGTATGAAAAGAAAAACATCAGTGCTACAGATAGTGCAGTTTCAACAATATGGGGGCACAACAGATTGGGGAAAATAATGAATCACATGCTTCAGAAAAAGGATGGACAGGTAAAAGCATACAATAAATGCAAGAATGATTTCTTTTTCTGTAAATTTATAAAACATAAGGGCTGTACAGAGAGGGAAGGAAATAAAATTGAACAGACTTCTCTTTTTGCCATCTGTTTTGTGGGCCAGATAAAACCAGGGTGAAAACATTTTTTTTCATCTGCTGGGTGATGTAATCTTCCCAGGTGCCATGTGGTGAGAGGGGTAGAGGGTTATCATGTCCTGAGGGTCATGTCTTAATCCCATCACCCTGGAGCTGAAGGGGGGGGCAGGGAGCTGCAGAAAGCTACTTTGTCTTTAAAAACATGTTTCTCCTTTTCTCATCCAGAGAAATATAATATTCCGCCTTTTTAATATTTCTCAGAATATTTCATTCTTCTAGGAGGGAAGTGGGTGCTAACTTCCTACAATAGTATTAAAATATAAATTTTGAACTTGTATTAGTGGTTGGTTTGTATCCTCACCAAGAACAAGTTAGCTTTTAAATTTGCTTTATCCATTTGAATTGGCACTTACTGTATATAGCCTCCCTCCCTCCCTCCCTCTTGTGTGCCATTCTTCTCTGTTTCTTTCATGGCAATTTCTATATTTCCTGTCAATAATGTGGATATACATTATATTTTATGAATTCATATCAACATTTCCCTGCAATGAATTAGTTATTTCATTTTTCTGTCACTGAATTTTCTAGAAAAATATTGTTTGATCCACATAGAATCTAAGTGCTGAATAACTTGCTATGAGCTCTTGCTTGTCTTCTTTTCTCCTTTCTTTCCAAAAAGGAAATAATTCACAGTGGCCAATAGGGATAGAGTACTGTGGAATAAATTTCCTTAAAATGGAAGAAACCTGAGTTTTTCTATTTGAAAAAATCTTGAAATGTGATTGGATTCATGTGATTGGAGGCTGAGAAAGCAGTGAACTGGAGCAAGGATGCAGGAGAAACCAACATGTTTGGCTATCATATCTGGACTGAAAAAAAACCCAATAACCATTAGATGGTGCCAGAAATTAGTGAATTTATTTGTTGCCATCTAACAATTGTCTAGGTTTTGTAGCCCTTGCAATGTCATTTTTTCATCTACTCTCCATTACTGTGCTGAACATTTCTGCTATTCTACTAATGGAAAAGGTGAAAGTACCAATTCTCAATAAAAGATCCTTTGTGTTGATGTTTGCGTATTCAAAATCAAGAGAAAAGCAAGACAGGACTCAAAGCAATTTTATTACAGTAAATCTTTGTTTACATGAACATGTACATCCATGTTTATAACTGATCCTGGAAATACAAGATCTTATATAAAAGTGTAGAGCTCTTTATCCCTGAGCTTACTTTGCAGTAGTTAACTTATCAGGAAGAGGAAGCAATGACAGATCAACCCATTTGCTGAAGTCTCATAAGATTTGTGGACATTGAGTCTTGACATTTTATTTTTATTTTTTTATAATGGAAAAGGGAACTTAACTTTTTGAGGATCTGTTGAGTACTTTGTGGTAAGATTATAAATGTAATATTTCCTCAAGCTAAGGCCAGCTTCTGATAACTACATGGGCATGTCCATGTAATTTATTGGAAAATATGCAAGTGATGTACCATTTTCTTCTAATTTTTTGGGGTGGTGGTGGTTTTTTTCTTAGCCCTTACCTTGAGATTTATTGTTGTGTAGGGGTTAATTACAATTTGCTCCAGCATTAGTGTAACCCAGTAAATATTTTTCAAGGGTAAGAATGCATGTTGTCCTCCCAGCCCACTAGGAAGGCAACCTCTGCTAGGTTTTTCCCTCTATACATTAAAAGTAATGTTTTATGGCTTGTTCTTACTGGAGCTGTGCTATCCACTTTGCTTGCTATTCTTCATTCTATTGTAGCAACTGTTTTCATTCTAATTGCCTACTGTGCATTATACCAGGAATATCCCTCCATGGACATTTTTAATGAGCTCACTGATGGAGCAGTGAAATGATAGAACCCTTTTCTGTTTAAAGAAACCTGGTGAAGTTAATAAGAGTTCTGGAACTTTTCTTCTGCTAGATCAAATGACAGGATAAATTGCATCTCTTTTTTTTTTCTTTTCATTTTTTCCCATGAGGTATAAAAAAGGGGATTAATCAGGGACTGTAGTAAATGCAGTCCAAACAGAGTATCAGGCCATATCCATAGCCAAAGCAAAGAAAGAGATTAAAATCTGGAAGGGATTTCTTAGTCATTTTCATGTCCACCTCATTTATGCATGGGAGTCTGCAATAAAGGAAAGCCCCTAATCCTGAAAATATGAGTAGGAAGTAGGAATTTGGCAGGTTCATGACAAAGGACTAAGAACCAAACAAATGTTAGGGTTATATTTACATTAACCACCACCACAATTAATATGTGCACAGCGAACTTGATTAATACAGATCTCAGACAGTACAAAAGCAGGTTCAAGAATTAAAAGAGACAATGTGGGACTAGAAGGATTTTTTTCTTTTAAATGACTTCTTCTGAATGAGAATTTTTTTACACAAACATTTTCCAAGTCTTTCCCTAACCTGACTAAAAGATTTAAAAACAAACACAGTATAATAAATCTGAACATTGAGTTCCTTCTTCTTAACCAAAAGACTGTTTCCAATGAAGCATATAAATCTTGATTGGTCTAAAAACTATTCAAATAAGTTTCTGCCTCTCTTTTATATTATTAAATAAGGTAGGTGAAAGAGACATGTAATAGAGGAGAACTAAAAAGCTATGCATTCTAGATAATTGTGAGGCAGTGAGGGCTAAAAAGATCTTTTTATGAATAGCTGTTGATTGCAAGTATGATCAGAGAATTGCTGATTGCTCATTATGTGTGATTCAGTGATTACTTATTGCTTCCTGTTGAATAAAGCAGAGGGTGCTGTAGCAGGAATATATAAGACTGCCAGTTTCCAAGAAAGGAGTTTACCGAGCAAGTGAACTAACCTAACAGAACTAACAGAATGGACTAACAGAACAGAATGAACCTAACCAGAACTAACAAACATTTCTGGGCAAATGCAGTGTTCTGCCTCCATCAGCAGTGAGCCTGTCAGGCGTGCCTCCATCAATTGCCAAGAAAGAAAACTCCCAACACCATTGTTCATGACATTAAAGATACTTTTACTAGTTATGAAAAGATAGCAGCGGAAAAAAAAGCAAGATCTGAGCCAAAAAGGTGCGAACACGTACATATCAAATGATTACCCAGCCACCTCCCTCCAATTACCCCACCCCAGTGTCCAATCTGCAACTCCCTAAAGCAGTGGTTCTCAACCTTCTCAATGCCACGACCCTTTAATAGTTCCTCATGTTGTGGTGACCCCCAACCATAAAATTATTTTCGTTGCTACTTCATAACTGTAATTTTGCTACTGTTATGAATTGTAATGTAAATATCTGATATGCAGGATGTATTTTCACTATTACAAATTGAACATAAAGCATAGTGATTAATCAAAAAAACAATATGTAATTATATATTGTGTAATATTTATTTCTAATTACAAATAAATGAAATTTTGTCTTGAAGCATGATGTAGCATGGGTGACAGTCTTAATATAACAACAGTAAACTACATTGCTACATTTTGTGACAGTGTGCACAATGTGAAATAGCAGAGCATTGTTCGGAGCATCCAACTCATTGCACAGTGGTACAAAATGTGGTGAAACTTACTTAACAATGCTCTTGCTTAGCAATCAAATTTTTGGGCTCAATTGTGATCATACGTTTTCTTTCTTTTTCTTTCTTTTTTTCTTTCATCTCTCCCACTTTTTCTTTTTCTTTTTTCTTCCTTTCTCTTTCTCTCGCTTTCTCTTTCTGTCTATCTCTCTCTGTGTGGCTCTTTGTCTCTCTCTCTCTCCCTCCCTCCCTCTCTGTCCCTGTCATTCTCTCTGTGTGTCTGTCTCTCTCTGTATCACTCTGTCTCTCTGCTCTCTCCCCCCCATCTCTGTCACTGTGTGTGTGTGTGTGTTTCTCACTCATTTTGTGTGTGTCTCTGTCTCTCTCCCTCTCTGTATCTCTCTCTCTGTGTGTCTCTGTCACTCTATGTGTATGTGTGTGAGTGTGTTTCTTATTCACGCTGTGTCTCTCTCTCTGTCTCTGTTTCTCTCCCTCCCTCCCTCTCTCTCTCTGTGTGTGTCTCTCTCTGTCACTCTGTATGTGTATGTGTATGTGTGTCTGTCTCTCACTCATTTAATCACTCACTCTATGTGTGTCTGTCTGTCTCTGTCTGTCTGTCTTTCCCTTCCTCCCTCCCCTTCTGTCTCTCTCTCTCTCTGTGTGTGTCTGTCCGTCTCCCTCTGATTCCCACCCTCCCTCTCTGTCTCTCTCTCTCTCTCTCTCTCACTCTCTCTGTCTCTCTCACATACACACAGACACACCATACTGTGGTCACCTTCTTGAGTGTTCCAATCACGTTTGAAACACTCAACAAATGGCCAGTCATAGGACCAAACTATATGGTTAAAGTACCTGGCAGTGGCATTTTTCCCTGGGGGACTCCACAGAAAATCCCAAGAGCGACGCCACCATATCTCCCCTCTTTGGGGACAGGTCCGCTTCAGAAGGATGAGACCCTGCTGGTCCCCCTCACATTCTTCATCTTCCGGCTGCGGCCCCACACCATAGAAAACAGCTTTCTACTTGGTAACCTCAACCTCAACTACTTCGTTGATAGGTACACTTTGTCACCAACTCGGAAAGGAGGTTGGTGGGGGCGACACTTGTTGGCTTGTGTGTTATAGGTCCTCACCACTTTGACCATGGCTCGCTTGGTATTCTCCCACCCCTGCTTCAAGGTTGCTCAGAGACATGGATGATGGTGGCTCTGTAGGTAGCTCTGGCGTGGGGACAAACTCCACTGGTAATTTGGAATGGGGTTGCTGCTATGCACTGCATTATTGTAAACCACCTCTTAGAATGCAGCAGGTTGGTCCAGTTAGACTGCTGATAGTCCACATAGCCCTTCAAGTACTGCTCCAGCATGGCATTCACTCGTTCCACCGTTCCATTTGTGCTTGTAAGAAAAGCCAAGCTGAGGCCCTGGGTGAACCCTATGGCTCTCAATAACTCCCTCCAAAATTTTGCTGTGATTTGGACCCCCCCTATCAGAGATAATCCTACAGGGGATCCTATGCAGCTTATAGATTTCTTTTATAAACACCCGAGCCAATTTTTTGGCAGGGGGCAGTCCCTTGCCAGGCGGTGAAATGGGCTTGTTTTGAGAATAAGTCAAGCACAGTCGAAATGACGGTGTTCCTACCACTCTCCAGGACCTTGACTATAAAATCCATGGCAATTTCTTTCTATGGGCGGGTTGGTTCTGCCACTTGTTGAAGGAGACCAGGGGATTTCCCTGGCCTCTTTTTCATGGCTCCACATGTGGTGCAACTTTTTACATAGTCCTTCAAGTCTTCATCTTCGGCTACCAAAACTGCCATCTGGCTAGGTGCAGAATTTTTAGATAGCCGAAATGTCCTGCCAGTTTGGTGTCATGGTTGCATTGCAGGACCTGGAGTTTCAGGACTGTGGGGACATACAGTTTGGTTCCTTTCCATGCCAGTCCCCCTTTAAGGATCAGGGTGTGTATTATCGTTAAATCAAGGGTCCATGGATAGGGCAGTCTTCAGCACTACTGTCATCTGGTCTCCTCTGGTGGGTGGTTATCACTGGGCTTGGCTTCAGGTGGTGAGTGGGGATGACTGCTTGGATAATGACTTTTGGTTATTATTGATTTGTGGTTTTCTTGATAGAACATCAGCAAGTAAGTTCTCCCCCCCCCCCCCCGATGTATTTTAGGTTGAAGTTGAATCTCTTCAAATATTGGGCTCACCTGACTTGCTTTGGGGTACCTTTAGTGCTTCTAGATTTTTGTGATCAGTCCAGACAAATGGTGAAATCTAATTTCCTCCCACAACCAGTTCTGTGGGCGTGGCTTGCTGGTGGTGGATCATATGACTGAGAGGCCAACTTTTTTTCACTTTTATCTACTCTTTTAGGGTTTTTAAAAAGTTTTTTATTTTTAATTTTCAAAACAAACACAACACATAAAATCTTCCTTTTTTACATACTGTAGAAAGTGTATCAATTGGTTACAAAAAACTTTCTTGCATCTCTTCCACAGTCATCAAGCATAATTTATATTAACTCAAGTATTTTAACTCAGACATTTATAAATATTACCGTCATCATACCTCCATTTTCATTGGACTATAGTTGTTTAAATGTCCTTCATCATAAAATATACTAAGGTTTAATACATACATACTGGCATTACATTTAGTATTTCTAAAATCCTCCAATGACACTAAATCCTTATGTCCTATTCTAGCTAAACATCCATAATATTTAATAACAAAGTTTTCTATCCTTTCCAAATTGCTGTTTACAATTTACATCTCATTTCCTTATATTACATACACACACACACAATCATTATTCCTCCTTTATTTGACTATATCTTGCATCATATCATTTTCCCCCTAGTAATCAAGATTTAACTAAATTAACTTAATTCTTTTTTTTAATTATTATTATTAACCTTTATATATAATCCAAAAGGGTTTCTAATCTTCCTTTCATGGGTACCATTCAATATTCATATCCAGTTATTACTCATCATAACACTACACATTATGTACATTATTATCATTATCAATTATTTATTTAACTATATCTATTATCACTAAATTTCGCTAGGTTTAGCTAGACATAACCACATACTGGTATTTCATTTAGTATATCTAAAATCCTCCAATGACACTAAATCCTTATGTCCTATTCTAGCTAAACATCCATAATATTTAATAACAAAGTTTTCTATCCTTCTTTCCAAATCACCGTTTACAATTTACATCTCATTTCCTTATATTGTACCTGTATGTATGTATGTATGTATGTATGTATGTATGTATGTATGTATGTGTCATTAGCATTTATTTATTTAACTATATCTACTATCACTAAATTTTGCTAAGTTTAGCTAGTTTTAAATTATACTCTTCCATCTATCAACCTGTATCTTTCCAGTAACAAAACAGTGTCATATCTTCTGCCATTTGTGGCATCAATCCTCTAATCATCTCCTTAATCAACTTTGTATGGACTCCTCTTAGCAACTCTTTGCTTATAAAATCTCTCATGTAATTTCTAAGCCCTTCTTCTGTTTCCTTAATCTACTTATCTTTGATTGTAGGTGGTGTTATCAAATCTATTGCTAATAAGATTTCTCTCTTCAAGATCATAAATTCTTTTATTTTTTCCTCTTCTGTATCTTCCCATCTGGGGTAAGTTTCCCCTCCATTTAATTCCTCTTTCAGTATTCTACTCTTTCCATTTTCAGAAACAAACCAATCACCATAAGTCTCAGCAATTTTAATTTCTTTATATTCATTTTCCTCTTCGATTTTTTAGATTTTAACCACCTTAACTTTTTCCATTTGATGAACATCTTCAACTTTTCCTTCATATTTTAATGTTAGATGCACTAAGTAATCCAACTTCTTCTCGATCCTCTCATTTGTATTTGATAATTTCTGTATTTCTGAGAATATCTTTTGCAGATTTAAAACTTCTTGCTGGTGTTGAAATTGCGCCATGATTTCCGGCTGACAAGCACCGCTACTCTAGCTTAGAAGGTTTTAGCAGAATTAAGTATCACAATAACATTTCACCTTTCTCTGGTTAAGAATCTATTTCAAAGGGACATCTGTGTGTTTTTCTTCGCTCTCTATAAACAAGCTGTGAGTCCTTGAAGTGCCAAGCTAGGATAATCAGTGAAAAAAGTATTTCATTTCCAATACACAAACATCTAGTTTCCGAATAGCAGCGTTACAAAATTACAATGTTACCATTTCTTTGTTTCTTTTTGTAATCTTTTTGTATTTCAAGTTTTGTATTTCAAGTTTAAAAAAAGGTCCTATTTTTAAATGCGTTAGAAAAACACCCAAAGTACTGAAAGAGGAGAGTTTTAGTCCATATATTATGGAGAGTAGTCAAAGAAAAAAAAATGGAAGAAGAAAACTTAATCTGTTCGTTTTAAAAGGTTTGCATAAATTCCATCCGTAAAAATAGCATTTAAAAAGTAAGACAACCCACTGTTCAAACCAGTCCAAATTTAATTCTGCTGCTTATTTCTTCTGTTCTCCAATTTAAATTAATTTTAAGGGTTTTTTTTATAGGCAGTCACTTTTAAAACAGTAAAAATTCCTCACCAGCTGAAAACCCTTTCTCTTTCCATATCCCTCCATTTTGGAACCGCCCCGACCTCATCAGCCATTTGGCTGGATTTTTTGTCACCAGCTTGAAGAGTTTGTCTTGGATCAATCAGAGACTTTGAGATGTCCCTGTGATCATCATGATGTATTCTTCCTGTTCACTGTCTCTACAGGACAGTTTATGTCCGTTTGGACCACCCAGAGACAAAAGTGTCAACTGCGATCTCAGAGCATTGAGATCGCACGTCGTGTTATCGCGGCTTCGGCTCCTCCCCTCTATTTTTTAGCTTTTTAAAGTACTTTTGCCCTGCCAGTTGGGGTGACTGGCAGGGGGAAATGCTTTAAAAAGTGTGTGTGTGGGGGGGGGGGTAAAGCTTCCGATGATTGTGCGGCTCAGCTGTGAACTGTGCAATTGTCAGAAGCTATTTTTTTTAGCTTTTTAAAACATTTTTCCCTGCTGGTTCACCCAAACTGGCACGGAAAAATTCCTTTAAAAAGCGGGAAAAAAGCTTCCGAAAATCACGCGGCTCACAGCTGAGTCATGTGATTCTCTGAAGTTTTTTTCAAACTATTGGTTCACAGAACCAAGGACAATCATCCCTACCAGTTTGGCTGAACCAGGCCAAAGTAGGAGAATTTCAACCCTGGTCCAGACCTCAAATGGCACTTTACTTCCCTCTAAAAAGTGATGCCAGGAAGAGACCGGTTGGTGTCATGGCGAAAATGGCTGGAAAATAGTGGAACTCTGTGAAAACCAACCAATATCTGCATGCCAGGTGACTGTATGGGGTCAAAGTCATCCTGGAGGGGTGGTGAAGGAAGGAGAGGTGCTTCGTTGACCATGAGGGAACCACAATTTCCTCACTGGGTCCAAAGAAAGCTCTCCCAAATGGCAGCAGGGACAATGGGCATTTTTAGCAAGTCACAAGCTGTGACAAATGGGACAATAAGATTTGTGCTGGAGCGGTTTGGGGAAAGAGCATTGAAACTGTGTGAGACAACTTCCAACTTTTATTCTAGAGACTAACCCAAATAAAGAATTTTAAAAAAAAAATCTCCAAATTTTAAGAAAGCAGCAATTGGACACATGGAGAAAGAGAATGATTAAAGACCCAGATGTGAAAGAAACATTTAATAGAAACTTTAAAGTATAGAAAGCTTGGAAAAGATTTAATAATACTTTGAAAAGTGATTATTGGGAAAAACTTATTTTTATTTTTATTTCTAACCACTACTGATCGGTTGACAATCAGCTGTTGGGTTTTTTATACACTGTTTAATGGATTTGGAGCAGGTGAACCATCTACTGGAGGAAGAAGATTACTGCAGCGTGGGAACTTGCATGAAACTGATAATTGTTTAAGATACACAAATAAAAGAAATAAAAGTAAATAACACCTGGAAGTCCATTTGTCCTTGATTCTATTTCAATAGGCAACTTGGATGAGCTTTTTGAAGACCTTTAAGACAAATTGAATTGCAAAAAACCAAACTATTGAAATTGTTTATTAGAAGGAGAATTTGGAAGATTTGAGGGAACTTGTTGAGCCAATTTGGATTTGGATTACTAATGTTAATTGATAAAACATTCTACGAGACAAAAGAAAGGCGATAGAAGGGAAAAAAGAAAGAAGAAAAGAAAAAAAGACTTTAAAATTTGGGCAATTGGAAAAGTGTAAACTGGAAAATTATAGATTGTAAATTATCAATTTATAGCCTTTAAGGAATAGAAATATAGAGGACTTGGAGGAATAATTCTAGGATTGACTAAATTTTATTAATAATTGACTTCTTTGGAGTTTTTAGATACTGGAATATTAGAGGTATATTGAGTAATTTTTAATACATTAAAGTGGTACAAAATGACCCAACAGGAGACAATAACGTTCTATGAAGAAATGTTAGTGATGCTTAAAAGTATTTATAAAAATGTGACAAAGAATCATAAGATGGTAGGATTTTTCAAAGATAAAGATGTGAGTGTAAAAGATCCTCATGAAATGGTAGGAAAAGATGAAAATGTTCAGAAGACAGATGAGAAATTTGAAAGAGTGGTGGAGGGGACAAATCAAAATAAGTTACAAGAAGACAAAAACACTGATGAGACAGTAACAATAAGTATTAAGAATCAAATAGATAATTCTTTAAGAGTTTACAAGAGAACAGAGAAAAAAAGGGAAGACTTTCCAAAAATAATGAAAGGATTATGGATATGTTTCTGAATGATGCAGCAGAAGGAGACAAGGGGGGCAGAGGGAACATTCACTTTGTATAAAAATGTTAGAAAAAAATACAGGATCCCAAAAGAGAAATATAAAAAAGTTACCAAAAAGTCAATTAATAATAAAATTCTAAAAAGGCTAAGAGATGATGGATAGTAATAGAATATCTTGCAATATGGTGATTGTATTAAAAACTAATAGAAAAAAGTAGAAAGTATAAATTGGGAAAATAACAGCACACATATGGCTATATAATAGAATTTATAATAATTACAAATATACTAAAGCTAGGAGGTGGAAGACTATGATTAGGTATATTTAAATGTAGTATTATTAACTGTGTGTAAAATATATTGAAATTTATAGTTTTCAAGGGCTATAAATTCAGGGGACTTAGTGATAGAATCCTAGGACTGATTAAACTTTATTAATAATTGGTTTTATTGATGCTTATAGAAAATTGAAATATTGGAATTATGGTGAAACATTGAGTAATATCTAAAATATTAAAATATTAGTGATTCAGCAGGGCTCAACAAATACATTGTATGAAGAAATGTTATTGTTGTTTAAATATGTTTATGGAGAAAAAGAATCAAAGAGAGAATGGTATTGTTTAAAGGCAAAGTTGTGATTGTAGAAGAACCCCAACAAATGAGAAAAAAATAAGTACAAATTGGGAACACACACATTTTCCAGGGCGCTGCTCTGGAGAGTCCAAGCAAGGGTTAAATACAGCCAATCTGCCCAGAACTGAATTGAAACTTTAAGCCACGCCTCTAGTGCTGACTATATTCAGTTTTTTTTTTCAATTCAGCTAACCTAGTGGATGCGTTTTCAAGTTTCTCTCCAATTCTACAGATTGCTTGGACTCTTCTAGAGTTAATTGTGTTTATTACGAGCAGGCTTGGTGAGGAAAAATTCCTTTTCAATTTGGCTATTTGCTCACCTTTTGATCCTCCTGGTGTCCTGGGTTTGCTCGGGCACTGTACGGCAACAGGCAGCTGTCGTGGGAGGCGTGTGGGCCGGAGTGCTGATGCCAGCGCTGTTGCAGCACCCTTGCTGTGGTGGGGAACCCCGCTGAAGATTCTGTTGCTGCCATCCGCGCTTTGCAGAAGCTGGCATTTGGTGCGGTTCTTCAGGGCTCCTATCTAGTTCCCGTGGCCATTTTGGGTTGCATGACTGGTGTGGTGGCCATTTTGGGAAACAGGAAATTCCATCCACCATTTTGTTTTCACCAGTTTCGATTCTGAGCACATTGCTGCAGCTGCCTGGTTGCCTGATTCGTTGCAGGTAGCTGCGTGGAGGCTCTTTGTCCGGTTTGACCGGCAATTTGGCTCCTAATCTAGTAAAACCATCAGATTGGTGCGTCAAAGGATCGTGGCTTACTTAGGTCACCTCCTTACCTGACCTGCAGGGTGTTGGGAGCTGCTAATGCTCGCACCGCATTCCTGCTTGGCTGGATCTGATCGCAGTGACCTTCTGTATCTGTCTTCTGAGCGCTTGGGTCCGCGGTCTGCAACTGTGAAGGTGGTGAGTGGAGGTAGTCCCTGCCTGTTTCAGTTAGACCCCCAACCTTTTAGCCATGGCAGATCAGATCCCTGAGAATTCAGAGCAGCTTGGGCCCTCTTCCAGAGCTTTCTCCAGGCAAGCTGGCAGGGCTGCCTGGGAAGCCATCAGGGGCAGCAAACCCTTTTCTAGACCTGGACCCAAACATGGATCAGGCCTGGATAAGGATGCCATCCATCGCCAGAAAGCCTTAGAGAAGCACTTTTCCGAAGCTCAGCAGCAGGCCCAAACCTCCTAATCGTTGTCTCCAGTGGAGCTCTCCATGGGGGTTCAACCAGATCAGAGTCAGCCCATCTCCAATAGTGATGAGGAGAGTCAGGAGTTTTCGCTTACTGCTTCCCTTGCCATGGAAGCTTCTCTAAGTCCATCAATGGTTGACCAGGCTGATCTTTTTGCCTGTCCTTCAGACCTGGAAGGACTTCTTCCCGTGGGCCCCTTGGCGCCCCAGCAACTGCCCCCCCAACCCATTCCAGGGGTTTGACCATTGAGGACCAAGGCCTGAACCTTTCAGCAGAGTTGCAGTAATTCATTAACAGGGCTATATCCCAGGGCATAGAGGTGGGCATGCTGCAGCGGGGCAAGCGCCCATGCAAGACCCAACATCTCCAGCCCCAAGATGCTCCTAGAAAAGAGTCCTTCACCCAGCCTTCTCAGTCGCCACATTCCTCTCTAGCCAGCGAGGATTCTGACTGGGAGGAAGAGGACATCCTACCTAGGCAGGAACCTGAGTTTTCTGGGGATGAAGGGATGCATCCGAAAAGCCTGTCTTTTTGGGTTTATTTAACTTGCCAACTTCAAAACCATCTTGAATAAGACCCGCTGGGGGTCTACCCCCCCCCCCCCGACCAGGTGACTAATGATCCAGATGGCCTATCTGGGGACCTTTTTGAAGAGCCTGTGTCAGCCCAAGAGATAGTGCCAGTCCCCAAGCTCTTTCTGAAGATGGTTCAAAGCAATGGGCACAACCAGCCACCCTTGCTACTCCCAGTAGCAATGATAAGAGGTTGTACACAGTAGATGCCAGTCTGGAGGACTTGCTTAAATTACGTCCCATTGATCCTCCTGTGGCAGCCCTTACCTCATCCTCTGTGCCCCCCCCCCAATTTACTGGAGGGACTCAAGGCAGAGGACAAGAAAACAGAGAACGCCTGCCATAAAACGCAACAGGCAGTGGCTTGGGCAATTAAAACATCCGCCTCTGCATCCTTCCTTTCTAGGGCCACCCTTCTCTGGTTGAGACAGTTGCTCACCAAATCTCCAGCCGGAGATACCAAATTGAGGCAGGATGTAAATAAGATGATGGCGACTACTGAATACACCGCCGACGCCACCCTGAGCGCAGCCAAATTTGCCTCCTGGGCCTTGGCATCCAGTGTTACTACTAGGCATCTCTTGTGGCTCAGGCACTGGAACATCGACATGCGTTCCAAGTGGAAGATTGTCTCTGCCCATTTTAAAGGGGGCAAGCTTTTTGGGAAGGTCCTAGACCGGGTCCTTGTAGAAAATAAGGACAAAAGAAGGTGATGCCATCAGTCACCAAGAAATCTGACCAGAAGGGCTCCAACTCATACAGGAGGCAGCCATTTCGGAACATGGAGCCTTCCACCAGCTCTGCCTCTTTCCATTGGTCATACTCGCAATAGGCTGACCGGTCCCAGGATGGTCAGCCATTTCACGAAAGAGGTCACCATCAGAATTTCTCCAGGCGTCCCTTTCGAGGGGGTCTGGTTCCCGACCTTTCAAAAGATACAAGCGACCACCACCGGTCAGCTCCCATAGGAGGGCGTCTGCAGTTATTCCACGCCCAATGGGAGCAGATCACGTCGGACCAATGGGTCATACAATCCGCTTGGGTCTCACCTTAGAATTTCTCTCCCCTCCCCCCCAACACTTCATCAGCTGTCCCACTCCTTCGTGTCCCGTTCTCATGGAACAGGAGATGAGGCATCTCAGGGACATCAGAGCCATAGAACCGGTTCCACCAGGTCAGGAAGGAACAGGATTTTACTCTATTCTGTCCCCAAAAGCTCCGGGGAGTGGAGGGGAATCCTAGATCTAAAAAGATTAAATTATCACATAACTTACTGGAGATTCAAGATGCAGTCCCTACAGTCCATCCTGGGCTGCATCAGGCCAGGAGACATCTTGACATCCATAGATCTCAGAGGCCTATCTCCACATACTCATTCGCAAAGCTCACCGCAGGTACCTGAGATTTGTTAATGCCAACCACCACTACCAGTGGCGTTCAGCCTGTCATCGGCCCCCAGGACATTTACAAAAATCCTTGCAGCAGTGGCAGCCTTTCTCAGATCTCGTCCTGTGCGACTCCACTGCTACCTAGACAACGTCCTCATCCAGTCATCATCGCCACAGCAGGCAATCTAAGACCTGAGGTACACCATGGAGGTCCTTCAGGACCACAGCTTCTCCATAAATTTGGGGAAAATTCATCTTCAACCAATGACCAGGTTGCAACATCTGGGTGCCATCATCGACACCGTCACCTGCCAGGTCTTCCTGTTCCCGGAGCGGGTAGCGAGTCTCAAAGAAAGGGTCCTACAGGTGCAGCGGTCCCCTCACGCCAAGGTCGTGCAGCTGTCACAACTCTTAGGCAAGATGATACCATGCCTGTCCATTGTCCCTTGGGCAAGATTCCATTCTCATCCCTTGCAGTGGCTCCTGCTTCCCTACCAGAGGGCCAATGAAAGCAGCTTGACGAGGTTGGTCTCCCCGAAGGTACATCATTCCCTCAGGGCAGGTGGTCTTCAGCCGAGGCCTCTCATAGCATCAATTGGCTGGAGCTGAGCGCAATCAGATTGGCCCTCCTCCATTTCCGCCTCAATACACAGGGGTATCACATGAGAGTGCTAACCGACAGTGTAGCACATCAACTGCCAGGAGGGCAGTCGCTCCAGGTCCCTAACGGCAGAAGCCAATGCCCTAGGTCGGTGGGCGGAGAAACATCTCCTGTCGATACAGGCAGAGCACATATCCAGAGCAAGCAACATCCAGGCAGACTGGCTGAGCAGGGCCACGGTCGACCACTCAGAGTGGCGACTACATCCGCTTCTATTCCAATGCCTGTCCCAGAGGCTCGGCTGTCTGTTGGTCGATCTGTTCGCCACCCCAGCCAACATGCACCTTCCCAGGTTCTTCACGAAGTTTCACAATCCACAGGCTGAGGGAATCAACACCTTGCACTGCCCATGGCCGCAGGGACTGTTGTATGTGTTCCCGCCATTACCTCTCCTTCCCAAAATCATCCGGTAGATCCTATCAGAGGCAGCGGAGGTCTTGCTTGTGGCTCAGGAGACCCTGGTTTACCGATCTGGTGAGTCTCCCATCGACCCTTCTTGGTGGATCCCGCTGCACGAGATTTCCCTCAGCCAGGGGGACCCTTCAACATCCAGAGCCCCAGTGGCTGCAACTGGCCGTCTGGCACTTGAGAGGGATCTCCTGAGCAGGGGAAGCTTCTCGACCAAGGTCATCTACACTGTCCAGGCGTCCCTCCACGACCTGGATCTATGACACCACCTGGAGGTCGTTCACCACCTGGTGCACCTCTCACGAGGTATCTGCAACTTCAGCCACGATTCTCGTCATCCTGGACTTCTTGCAAGATGGACTTTACAAGGGACTAGTGCCCAACACTCTACAATGTCAGGTGGCCACAATTTCCACGATAGTTGTACCTGATGAACACTCCTCCCTTGGGCGCCATCCTAGTATCTGTAGCTTTCTGAGGGGCACAACCAATCTGAGGCCCCCAGTGGTCCACAGAAATCCCTCATGGGACTTCATCGTTGTTCTCCGCACCCTGATTGGTCCTCCATTTGAACCACTTCGGACAGTCAGCCTTAAGCATTTTGACCCTTAAGACCACCTTTTCGATCGCCATCACTTCTGTGCGGTGTGTCTTGGAGCTAGCAGCCCTATAGGTTCGGGACTTGTGTTTGATACAACAGGACAGGGTGATCCTTCGGCTGGACCCAATGTTCCTCCCCAAGATTAACTCCTGGTTTCACCGGGCCCAGGAGGTCATTCTCCCGGATTTTTGCCCGCATCCCAGGCACTTGAGGGAGAAGCGTTGTCAAATGACCATTGTCTTACCTGAAGGGGCGTTTTCAGGGCGCTGTGAAGGAGAGTCCAACCCCATCCTGGGGTCTGTTTCCGCTGTTTTCAGTGCAGACTTCTGCAATTCCAGTTGGATTTGTGTTTATTTTGGATATGGTTTTGGAACTTCTCAGTGCGCAACAGTTCCACGCCTTCATTGAAAAAAATCTGAAGATAGTCAGCACTAGAGGCGTGGCTTAAAGTTTCAATTTAGTTCTGGGCAGATTGGCTGTATTTAACCCTTGCTTGGACTCTCCTTCGCAGTACCCTGAAAATGACTCTTCAAATAAGACAATGGTCTCACGCACACACACACACACACACACACACACACACAATTAAAATGAGCACATTAAGGTTAGAAGTTGGAAGACAAAATTTATGAATATTTAACTGTATTATTATTGTTAGCACTATGTAAGAAATATATTGACCCAGTCAATACACTGTCCACAAAATATGTTGATTGTTAAAGAAAAATTACAAATAAAACATATACAAAAAATAAAAAAAAAATAAAAAGTGATGCCAAGTGAGGAGAGCCCAGCAGATGGCATAGGCTTCCTTTTCCCTCATTGCCCAGCATTTCTTGGTGTCGGTGAGTTTTTTGGAGGTGTAGGCGCAGGGTTGCAGCTAGCCCTGGGGTTCACTTGTAACAGCACCACCGTTATGGCTACATCCTTGTTGTCTGCTTGGATCATGAATAGTTGCTCTGGTTCTGTGTCTCTGAGGATGGGCTCCTTGGCAAATAATCTCTTTCAAGCCTCAAAGGCTCACTGGCAATCTAGGGAGCAAACCAGGGGTTGACTTGGCTTTGGCTTGGGGTACCCACTTCCCGTTTTAACAGTTCTGTGAAGAGAAGTGCCACTATTGCAAATGTGGGGATGAATTGTCCATAGAAATAGGCAAACCAGAGGAAGCTCTGAAGTTGCTTGCAGGTGCATGTGGGTTGCCAGTCTAGGATGCTTTTCACTTTTCCTGGGTCCATCTCGATCCCTTTCTTTGACACTTTGTAGCCCACATTTTGACAACTTTGCATAGAGCTTAGCCACGAGAAGTTTTTTGAGGACTTGGCATGCTAATTTACCATGGTTTCGCTGAAAATAAGAATGTCGTTCAGGTAGACTAACACCCCTTTATAGAGGTGATAATGCAGCGCCTTGTTAGCCGTAGCACTAAGCACTAGCACTTAGATTTATATACTGCTTCACAGTGGTTTACAACTCTCTCTAAGCAGTTTACAGAGTCAGCATATTGCCCCCAACAATCTGGGTCCTCATTTTACCAATCTCTGAAGGATGGAAGACTGAGTCAACCTTGAGCTGGTAAGATTTGAACTGTCAATCTGTTGGCAATCAGAAGTCAGCAGAATTAGTCTGCAATATTGCATTCTTTTTTTAATTTTTTTAAAAAAAATTGTATTCATAAACATTTTTTTGAAAATATTGCATTGTCAAAGTATACCATTTATAAATAAGAAAAAAGAGAGTGGTATTAAATATTAACATACAAACTAGTAACAATAATGTTAGCATAGTAGCAATAATAATAATATATTCAAAAAGCTTTAACTAACTTTCTTCTTACATTAGCATATTTACACTTTTGTTGATTTTTGTGGTTGTAATTATATACATCTCTATTTTCAGTACTAACATTTATAATCTTATTTTCTCTAATTTCTACTTCTTGCCTTTATCCATTCTTAGAATTTATTCCAAATCATATATTTTCCTGTGCGCTGTTTGGAGAGTCAAAGCATGGATTAAATTCTGTCCTCCTGCCCAATGGACTGGATTGAATTTTCTGGCCATGCCTCCTGGTCTCCTTTAATATTCAGTTTTTTAATTCAGTCCAGCCCATCCGGACATAATTACAGAGACTCCAAATTTAATCTTTAGTATTTGATTTTCAGCATTTATTTACCTAGTGTGTATTTGTAGATTTGATTTCCTTTGTTTAGATTCTTCTCCAGCTTCAAAACGAGAGGCTTGGCTTTCCAGTTGTCCTGGGCTTGGCTCGGGCGCTGGGAACTTGCATCCAGCTGACTCTCTTCTGCTGGGATTGTTCTTTTGGCGACCCGTGTGGCGAGAAGCCCAAATGGTCATCCGCGGTTTGCTGTAGCACAAAGTTCGGAGCAGGGAGTGGCGAGCGGCCATCTTGGTTCAGCAATCTTAGGTTGGCCATTTTGGAGCGCCTGTTTTCCCGCCTTCCGTTGGTGATGCAACCTTTTCCAGCAGTAGCTCAGCAGCAGCAAGACCGAGCGCCGGAGCAGATCTGCAACAGCCAGTAGGGAGGCAGCTTTTGGAGATCTTGGCAGCAGTCACTCTCCTCATCGCACCTCCTGCTTTTTGGGCTCTTCTTCAACACACCACAAGCCTTCCGACACCAGCAGTGTTATGTCTGTTTTGGCACGCGCTTGCCCTGCCCCACACAAGCCTCGGTGAGTGATCTTAACACCACCCTCCATCTTCGGCTGTTGGGTTCGGACAGCTTAGGCCCTCACCATGGCAGATGAGATTTTCGAAGCCCCTGAAGTGGCAGATCAGTCTTCCAGCCAGGCGGGGCCCTACCTTAGAAAGGCAGGCAGGGCTGCTAGGGAGACCATAAAGGAGGCCAGATCCAGCAGGCCTTATACCAGGAAGGCTGCTATTGGGCAGGATAAGGATGCTATCAGGTGCCAAAAGGCCCTGGAAAAGGAGTTTGCTAAGACCCAAAGGGAGATTGTGGCTCAGGTTCACCGGGCGGACCAGCCAGAGAGGCCAAGTGATCAGGGATTGCCTGGGCCTGCCCCATCCATCTCTGGAAGTGAAGGGGTCTCCCGGGACTTTTCCCTTTCGGGGGGGGGGGGGGTCCAGATCCCCTTCCCTTGGGGGGCGGGTCCAGATCTGTTTGAATGCCAGGTATTTTCTGATAGGGAGGGCTCTCCCTCCCCTGCCCCTACTTGGGGCTACTGTGGCGGGGACCCACCCACCCAGTGGAAGACAGGGCCATGCACTCTGTGTGGAGATGTGCTGTCATTACCAGTATAATCTCCTAGGGCATAGCAGAAGGCATGCAGAGAAAAGAGGTGCAACCACCTGCACCCCAGGCAGTACAGCAGGCCCCCAGGTCTCTCAGGCTCCCCAGGTCTCTCAGGCTCACAAGGACCACTCCTGCTCCGACAGGCCTTCTTCCCCACCTCCATCAGTGGCTAGTGCAGAGTCAGTTTGGGATAATGAAAACATTGGGGATCAGGACTTGTTGGAGGACGAGACAATGATCCCTGACAAGCCTGCCTTTGCTGGGTTATTTAAACCCACATTATTCAAGTCTATCCTATTTAAGGCAAAGGTGTCCACCCATATGGAAGTGGAGGCTATCTCAGATCAGGTTACTACAGACCCAGCAGATCATAGCAAGGGGTTGTTTGATGAGAAGGTTTGGGCGCAGGACATTGTCCCTTTGCCCAAACTCTTCAAAGACGTTGTCCAACAACAGTGGGTACAACCAGGGACCTTGGCCACTCCTGGTGGTAATGACAAGTGCCTCTATTCAGTGGATCCCACTATGGAGGGCATTCTTAAGCTTCCCTCTGTCAATCCTCTGGTGGCAGCCCTTACCTCATCTTTGGTGTTGCAACCTAATTTATTGGAAGGTCTGAAGGCTGAGGACAAGAGAGCTGAACAGGCTTGCCATAAAACTCATCAAGCTGCAGCTTGGGCCATTAAAGCGGCTACTTCTGCTTCATTCTTTAACAGGGACACTATAGCCTGGTTTCACCAGCTATTCACTAGACTCCCTGCTGTGGATGCTAGACTGTGTCATGATGTAAATAAGATCATGGCCACAATGGAATATTCAGCAGATGCCACCCTTAATGCGGTGAAGTTCGCTTCACATGCCATTGCATCCAACATGACTTCTTGCTCCGCCATTGGAACTCTGACATGAGATCTAAATGGAACCTTGCTTTCAAAGGGGGCAAGCTATTTGGGGAGGCCCTAGACTCCGTGCTAATTGAAAACAAGGACAAACGGAAAGTGATGCCTTCCGTGTCCCGAAAACTGGACCATAGGTCACCCTCCTATTTCCACAGACAAACTTCCCGCCAAGCCAATCCCCAACTTAGTATTTCCTCTTTTCAGCACCCGTACACGCAGGGAATGGATCGCCCTCAAGATAGGCAGACATTTTAGGATAAGGCCCGTCACCAGCCCTTTTTCCGTCGGCCCTTTCGTGGAGGGTCTGGGAACAGATAGTTCCGGTGTGGTAAAAAACAAAAAGACAATAAAAATCTTAAACACCTTATCCAATTAGTTCCAAATCATAAGGTCCAATTTAAAGAAAGAGAAAAAGGAGAAAAAAAGGGCAGGAATTGGAACATTGTAAAAATGGGAGGGAAAAAAGGAAAAAAAGAAAAAGAAAAATTTTGATTGCAGATTCCTTTAGTTCAGTCCATTTAAATTTAAGAACCAACCATCCAGATGTCTCATATATCTCAAATATCTCATAAAGGTAGGAAGAGGGGAAAAAAACAATATTCAACACTTCAAAACTTCAAGGTTTCAACAAACAAGAGGAAGGAGGGCAAACAAAAAATATCCTCACATCCCAGGCAAAGTAATGTAGACACTATCAGAAGAAGAAGAAGAAGAAGGGGAGGAGAGTTCAAAGTTTTTTTTCCCTTTTGATGTCGAGGCCTTTCCAAGGTCACTCCAATTTTCCCTTACATGTTTTTGTTCATCTTCCAAAACAGGTTTCCAGACATTAAAGATCCACAAGAAACACCTACGTAAACAACTCTGTTCTTGTCTCTTATCAGGTCTTAACTTTGAATGAAAGAGTTTTTCTCCAAACAATTCCCGCAATAAAAATTGGCAACTTTGTTTTGAGATCCGCTAGGTGGCAGTGTTACATTATATCCGATCTCAAGTCTCTACAACTCTGCCTTTAGAAGAGAATATTCAAAGGAAAAAGCCCAAGGTCTAAAAAAAATAATTTGGAAAGGAGAAAAAAAGAAACAGAATTTTTAGTGCAGTTTAAGAAAAAGAATAAATCTATTCAATTCACTTCCAAAAGTCAAGAAGTTAGAAATAAAGAGAAGGCTCCAACAATGAGTCCACGTTAACTTGTAGCGAAAGTCCAGCCTGACTTCCGGTAATAAAAAGGGAAAAAAACAAACGGTTTCAATTAGCCTTGCTTAAGACTGCTGCTGAGTCTCTTGTTATTCTCATTTTACCTTAAGTCTCCGAATTTAGGATGTTCTCTGCAATAGAGAAAAGTTAGAAAAAGTCTCACCAAAACGGCATGCTTCTCTCTCCTGCTCTTGCTTTATGGAGCTGTCAGCAGCTTCGGCAGCCCTGGGGGCTGGGTCTTGATCGTCGGCAAAAGGGTTTTTTCCCAGGTCCCCAGAGACTTTGCGGATGTCTCTGGATCCCCCCCGATGTTCCCCTGAAGGAGCATATCTTCATGTCCCCATCAGACCCGCACACAGGCACTACCTGAGGTTCTTCTTCGCGGGGTCCCACTTTCAGTACAGGGCCCCTCGGTTCGGCCTGTCATTGGCCCCCAGGACATTTACAAAGATCCTGTCAGCAGTCGCTGCACATCTACGGGGGTGCCCAATCCGCCTACAATGCTACCTTGACACATTGATCCAGTCGTCATCACCAGCTCAATCAGTGCACGACCTTCACATTACCATGCGAACACCGCAGAACTACGGGCTTACCATCAACCTTGAGAAAAGCCACCTTACTCCCGTCAGCAGGCTCTTATACTTGGGAGCCATGATAGACACATCCTCTTGCCAAGTATTTCTGTCTCAAGACCGCATCACAAGTCTTCAAGAACTGACCCAAGGCCAAGACCAGCAACTCGCCAGTCAGGGTGCAGCTTCCCCCCAAGGTTGTTCACTCCCTCAGGTGGTGGCAGTCTCCAACTCTGATGAAGGGGGCCTTCTTCAAAGAACCTACCAGACTAACCATCATGACGGATGCCAGCCTCTTCGGATGGGGAGCCCGCCTTCTTTTTTTTAAAATAGTTTTTATTGAACATTTGAAAAACAAAGAAAAACACAACAAGAAAAAACAATACATACATAATAATGTAGAGCAATTATACACCCTTCTGTATTGGCTTTCATATTTAGCTTTTCTAGTTCTACATTTTCCTTTGCCTTCCTATTGCTTTTACTTTGTTCTAAAATATAACAACAGTAGTAGTAACACATATAATAATGTTAATTATTTATATCACCGTTATATTTACATTATCTATTTTCTGTTTTGGCTTCTGTTTTCTAGCCACATAAATTCTACTCCAAATTTTATAGAAATCTGATTCTTCTCTTTCTTTTAGTTCTATTGTCATTTTGTCCATCTCTGCACATTCAAGTACATTTCTAATTATTGTTTCATCTGCGGGTGTATCCTCCAAATTAACTGTCTGGCACTTGAGAGGGACTGCCTGAGGAGGGCCCAAAAAAATTGCTTGCTGTTATTAATCCCTACCGAGCCCCGTTTCCTCAGGACTTGGACTAAATTAAAGGGCCTATTATCCAAAGCTATATCACATACAGGGACTAATTACAACCAAGCTGTGATAGGGCTGGAAGTGTATCATGGCCAGCAAGAGTGTGGCTGAAGTCAGGGATCAAACTTAACCTACTTCTAACAAGCGCAGCAGGCCCAACCCTGCTGCTAAAGGGAAAAGTGCAGGATGCCTTGCAAAAGGGAAACAGCTCAAAGCCAGGAAGGTCTCAAAGGTTGCAGAAAGGTTGGCTGAGAGGAGACAGAAGGTCCTGGGGAGACAATTTCAAAAGGCAGTTAGTGCCCAGGCGCAAACTGTTCAAGTCAGGGAACCACCACCAGCTCAGGTTCCTCCAGACATTCCCATAGTGGATATTCCACAGGAGAGCTCTCCATCTCTGGTGGACGAAGGGGACTTTAGTTTTTCTCCCAATCCTTCCAGGACATCCCCCTTCCATCCCTGGAAGAGGTGGACATGGAGGAGGCCTGCTCTCTAATGGGGGAGGAGTCTCTCCCTTCTGGTCCTATTTTTGGGACCACTCCTGAGTTATCTCAAGCGATGCAGGAGGTGGTTGCATGGGCGATATCACAGGGGATTGCAGATGGCATCCAACAGCTGGGTCTCACCTTGCCCCTCCAGAACAAGGCCAAAGCTAGGGTGCAGACCACAGGAGCTCACACTCAATCCACTGGAGCCTCCCCTCCTGCTTCCTCAGCTGTCAGCGAGGTGTCTGAAGAGGAGGAGGCTGGATAGGATGCTCCTGATCTGTTGGAGGACAAAAATCCGGTCCCCGACACCCCCACTTTCTCTGGCTTATTCAAGCCTTCTATGTTATAAGGCCATTCTGACCAAGACTAGGGCTTCATCCGTTCAAATGGGACTCCCTGCCCAATCTGACAAGACTGCCACTGAACAGGGTAGCAAGGAAACAGTCGGATCAGGGGATCCAGGCGGAGGTCTCTTTAAGGAGACCCACCCCCTCAGGAGCTGGTTCCGGCACCACAGCTGTTCCTGGATGTTATCCAGTGACAATGGGTCCAGCCTGGGTCGATGGCTAATCCCAGTGGGGTGGATAAAAAGCTCTATGAAGAGCGGCATGGAGGATCTCCTGAAGCTTCCTCAAGTAGATGACCCCATAGTAGCACTAATCTCCAACTAGGTCCTCCCAGCCAACCTACTGGAGGGACTTAAAGCAGAAGACAAGAAGGTGGAGAAGGCCTGTCATAAGACTCACATGGCCACAGTGTGGGCCATGAAGGTTTCCTCCTCTTCCTATTTTAGCAGGGAAGCCCTATTTTGGCTCTGCAAGCTGCTAGCCATTCTCCCTGCCGGAGACACTAGATTGCGCCAAGACGTCAACAAAATTATTGCAGCGGTCAAATCTCGGCCGAAGCTTCCCTTAATACCACCACATTTTCCTCTAGGGCTATGACATCTAATGTGACCACAGCCTGTCAGCTGTGGCTCCGCCACTGACAGGCAGACAAGAAGGCGAAGTGGAAGTTGGCCTTGGCCCCTTTCAAGGGTGGTAAGCTCTTTGGTGAGGCCTTGGACTTAGTCTTAATTGAGTCCAAGGACAAACACAAAATCTTACCAGCAGTCATCAAGAAAACAGACTGCAAGGGTCGTTCCTTTTTTCGTAGGCATCCCTTTCGGAACACTGACTCCCCCTCCACATCTGGGGGATTTACTAGATCCTATCCCCAAGTGCAGGACCGTTCTCAGGATAGGACATCCTTCAGGGACAATACCAGACAAGAGGGTAACTGCAGGTCCTTTCGAGGAGGGTTCTCCAACTGTTCCTTTTGCAGAACCAAGTGACAGTCACCGGTCTCTCAATGGGGGCCAGCTACAGCTCTACACCACCCAGTGGGAGGAGACGACAGACACTTTGGTACTGAATACAATCCGTCACGGCCTTACCTTAGACTTTCTTTCTTCCCCGGACCTTCATCTGCTGCCCCCTCCCGAAATCGACCCACAAGCTACAATTGATGCAGGCAGAGATCCGGTATTTATTGGATATAGCGCCATAGAGCAGGTGCCCCAAGGTCAGGAGGGCAGAGGATTTTACTCGATCCTCTTTCTAGTCCCCAAAGCCTCGGGAGACTTGAGAGCCATACTGGACCTCAAGAAATTCAACATCCATATAGTGTACAAGCGCTTCAAGATGCAATCACTCCAGACCATCTTGGGTTGCATCAAGCAGGGTGACTTCCTGACATCAATTGACCTGAAGGAGGCTTACCTGCATGTTCTCATTCATCCAGCGCATCGCAAGTTTCTGAGGTTCCGGTTTGCAAACCAGCATTATCAATACAAGGTTCTTCCCTTCAGCCTATCATCTGCCCCCAGGATGTTCACCAAACTTCTGGCTGCTGTCGCCGCACATCTCAGATCTCATCCAGTAATAATCGTTTGTTATCTGAATGACATCCTATTGATGTTGTAGTCCAGGGAATGGGCGTGTCAAGATCTCAATGTCACCATCCACGCACTACAGCAACACTGTTTCTCTGTCAGTCTGGAGAAGAGTAACTTGGAGCCTACCTCCAGGATTCAACACCTAGGCACTGTGTTCAACTCCAGAACTTGCAGGGTGTTCCTCACACAGGAATGGAGGGACAGCATCACATCCATTGTGCATCAGATCAGGAGATCCAGGTCAGCACCTGTAGTGACTCTATCCCAGCTACTGGAGAAGCTGATCTCGTGCATCGCTGTAATTCCTTGGGCACGGCTGCATGGATGGGCTCTTCAGTGGTTCCTTCTTCCCATTCAGCGGTGCAAGGCCAGCAACTCCAAGAGGGTGGTCACTGTTCCTCCAAAAGTGCTCTGCTCACTCGGGTGGTGGCAATCTTCAGCGCTGATGAGGGGTCCCTCTTCAAGGAACCAGAGTGCCTGGTCATAACAACAGACGCCAGCTTGTATGACTGTGGCACCCACCTACAGAAACACGTGACGGAGGGCAGATGGTCGCAGGTAGAGCTCACCCACAACATAAACTGGCTGGAGCTCAGAGCTGCCAGACTAGCCCTGCGCCACTTCCGTCGGTTCATCGAGGATTCCCATGTCATACTGATGGACAACATCGCCACCAAGGCCTATGTCAATCACCAGGGTGGAACTCGATCAACAGTCCTGATGTCGGAGGCGGAGGCCATAGGACTATAGGCATCGCATCACCTCATATCCTTGAGAACGGACCACATCTCGGGGGAGGACAACGTGACAGCAGACTAGCTGAGCAGAACAACCATCAGCAACTCAGAATGGCAACTTCATCCATCTCTGTTCTACCAGCTGACCCAGAGATTCGGTCTTCCGACAATAGACCTGTTTGCCAGTCCTGAGAACACTTATCTCCCTCGGTTCTTTTCAAGATTCCAATGCTCCGGCATGGAAGGGACGGACGCTCTTCGATGCCGCTGGTCTCCTGGACTGTTATATGTGTTCCCGCCCGTCCCATTGATACCTCAGGTGATCAGGAAGATCTTACTGGAGGACGCTGAAGTACTGCTAGTTGCCCCGCACTGGCCAAGGAGGTCCTGGTTCGCCGACCTTGTCAGCCTGTCAGTGACCAAGCACTGGCGCATATCTCAGGAGCAGGTCTCCCTCAGCCAGAGAGCCATACCTCATCCGGACCCTTAATGGCTTCAGTTAGTCGTTTGGCACTTGAGGACCTCTTGTGCCAAGACAGTTTTTCTGACAAGGTCATTCAAACCACCCAGGCGTCCAGGTGACCTTTCACTGTGCGGATCTATGATGCCACTTGGGCTATCTTCTCCTCTTGGTGTGAGTCCCATCACATCGATGCCACAGCAGCGACAATCCCACAAATCCTAGACTTCCTACAGGAGGGGTTAGACAAGGGCCTCGCCCCCAACACCCTTCGGAGACAGACAGCAGCCCTGGCCACCCTCTTGTCCAGAGATGATTCTCAACCGCTCAGCAGACACCCAAGGGGGTCCACAGTTTCCTAAAGGCAGCTACCAACCTACACCCTTGGTACTTGCTTTGCACTTTTAATGATTGGTGTGATTTATTCCTTACTTGATTAATGAACCTTGACATGATTTCTTCCTTCCTCAAAAATATTACAAATTGTACTGGAACATGTGTGGCAAGATGCTATAAGGGAAGAACACAGGAAGCAAGTGGGTGTAAGATAGGAACTGCAAAAAGCTTATAATATGGAAACTTCTCTTTCTGTAATTCTTAACTTTTCTTTCTGTAATTTTCCAAATGTACTTCTTATTTTGATAATCTTTCAAGAACATGCATTTCCCCTTTTGATATGACACGCTTCTGACGCATGTGGCAACGCCCTGCACAAGGTGCTTATCTCATGTACTAAGACACCCTACATTCATTTGCAGGGAAACGCCTTGCACAAGCTTGGTCTGAGGGAAAATATAAAGTTACTGTCTTGGGCAAAGCCAAGACAGTTCAGATTTTGGTTTGTGAACGCGCTGAACTTGATACCTCAATAAAACCTGTCTCTCTTGAACCTTCATGGTCTCACGTCCCGTTTCTTCAGGGATTGTGGCATAAACCTCAATCTGCTGCTACACTGGTAAACCATCTGGTCCTGGAGTTTTATTGTTTTTTTGTCTTTTAATTGCTTCTGTAAATTCTGCCATTGATATTCTTTCATTTAGCATGTTCTTCATCATTTCTGGAATTTTTGATAAATTAGCTTTTTCCAAATACTGTATTATTTTTTCCTCTGGTATTTTTTCATAGTCATGTAGCATCTTATAGAAATCGTGTATTGTATCTTTTTTTCTTTTCCATTTGACAATGTATCTTCTTCGTCCTGTAGTTTCATTATCCATTTCTTTTCTTTTTCTTTCTTCAATCTATAGGCTAACCATCTTCCAGGTTTATTAGCATTTTCAAAAAAGTTTTGCTTTGTTTTTTTTTATTTGTTGCATCAATTCATCTTTTCCTATAATATTTAATTTATGTTTAATCAGCTCCATTTGGTTTCTCAAGCCTATCTTGTGTGGTTCATTTTTAGAATGTGGTTTATTCTAATTCAAGTCCTTTACATTCTTCTTCCAAGGTCTTTTAGTACTGTTTCTTTTTCTTGTTTTTCTTTACTATATAAGTTATAGCTAGTCCTCTAATAAATGCTTTTTGCAGTGTCCCACATATTATGTAACATGGTCTCTTCTTTTCTATTCTCTTTAAAAAAGAACCCCAATACTGCATTCTAACCACTGCGCCACCACAGCTCAATTAGTTGCATGAAGACTGTGGGGGCTCCTTGTAATCCAAATGGCATTACTTTGAATTGGGAGCTGCCTAATGGACAATTAAAGGCTGTCTTCCACTCATCCCCTTCTTTAATGCGGATTCTGTAGTATGCTTCCTATAGGTCAAATTTGGTGAACACCTTCCTCTTTGCTAGCTGGGCTAGCATGTCATTCATTAAGGGCAAGGGGCTAGGTGTTTTCCATGCACATGGCATTAATTCCATAGAAATCTACGCAGAACCTCAAGCCATTTCCCCCCCCCCCCTTTAAATAGCTCTGGGGCTGCCACCCGGGACTTAGCTGGCAGGATGAAACCCCTTGCCAGGTTGGTGTCAATGTAGCTTCATAGTTCATCCATTTCCCTAGAAGTCATGGAGTACATCTTAGGCATGGGAAGTTTATCCCCTGGCACCAACTCTATTGCGCAGGCAGTAGGTCAGTGAATGGGGAGGGTGTTGCAGTCTTCCTTGCTGAACACATCAGCCAAGTCCCTGTATTCTTTTGGCACTAGGGGGCAGCCAGGTGGTATAGTTGTGATGGTCATGTTCTCACTGGGGCTCGGGCAATGGTGCAGCTTTGCAGGGTTGTTTTTTTCCATTGGAAGAAGATGGTAGCAGGCCAATCCCTATCCTTAATTTCCTATAGCTGCCCTCCCACGTAATTGTGGGTGGCCATTTGTCCAGCCATGCTATGCCTAGGATAATTGATTCAATCATTTTTGGCACTACCCCGAAATGGATGATCTCCCAGTGGCGACCCATCTCCAGTCTCACTGATTTGGTGACTAGCGTGGCTGGTGTTCCCCCTATCAGTGTTCCATTGACTTGTTCAAAGTGTATGGGGCACACTAGGGGCATTGTGGCTATCCCCAACCTCTGGACTTTTGGGAAACTGATTAGGCATCTAGTGCAGCCAGTGTCTATGATGGCTTCTATGTCCCCTTGGGTTCCTATTCCAGGCATCATTATTTGGGATTTGATGGCAAAGGGGCAGATGGCTTCACTCACCATTGGATTGTCTCCACTGTCATTGGTTGCTATCCCCAGGGGCGATGGGTGGGATTCCTGCAGCCAGAGTTTCCTCACTCCCAGTCAAGGGAGGGGAGACTTCAGGGTTCCACCACAAAAGCGCGTAGGACAAAATCGCGCTCGACAAAAGCGCGCTGTGACGTCATCACAGCGCGACGAAAAAGATCAAAAAATGTAAAAATAAAGCGAAAACCTTACCCTAAGCCCCCCAAACCTAACCCTAAACCTAACCCTTAACCTAACCCTAAACCTAACCCTAAACCTAACCGTTAAAGTAACGAAAAACCTAACGCTAACCCTTATCCTAACCCTAACGCTAACGCTAACGCTCTAAAGCTAACCCTAACCCTTAACCTAACCCTAACCCTAACCCTAACCCTTACCTTTATGTGAATCGGCTTGCTTTAATTTAATTTTTATTAATTTTTATTTGAATTTTTCGATCTTTTTCGTCGCGCTGTGATGACGTCAAAGGCGCGATTTTGTCGATCGCGCTTTTGCCGTCCGCGCTTTTGACGGGTCACGGACTTCAGTGGCCTGCTGGGTGAACTTTACCTTCTGTCTTGTCTTCCATGGGGTTTTCTTGGCTGCCGCTGGGGTTCTGGTCTGAGGATCTGGGGCCATGAGCCGGACCAACATCCCAGCGTTCTGTTTGGAAGCAGGTTTATGGTGTGGGTGGACGTCTGGGTCCATGGCTACTGCCATTTGGTACCACTCCTGTATGTGCTCTGGGGTGCCTTGATAAGCGCTGACCTGTTGAGATCTAGGTCCAGGGCCTCCTTGAAGTAATGGACAAAGAGGCGCTCTGGGCAGTCTCACAGCTTTCCCGCCATTCTCCGAAACTTCCAGATTAATTCCTTTGCAGGGTTGCCTCTTTGCTTAAATTCTTTGATCTCTGCCTTAGCCTTCTGCCCCTGACCAGTGTTTTTGAACAGGGCCCTCAGCGCTTCCACAAATTCATTGGCATCCCCAAGCTCAGGGGATGCATGGTCATGGAGCTGGGCTATCCCTTCAGCTGTGTCACTTTCCATGTTTTCGGCTATGGCTGAGATCATGTCTCGGTCGAACTGGTACTGGTCACTGCAATGGTCTAGGTGGGACCAGATCCAGTTTAGGAAGTAAGCAAGCTTTCCTGGGGTCCCATCAAAGGTAGCTCTAAAGCATGGTGCAGGGGCTAGTGGCGCTGGCGGGGGTTGAGCCGTGATGGGTGGAGGAACTGATGCTGGCATCCATTGGCACTGCAAGCATCCATGGCCGGGGTAGAAGGCCCAGCCAGGGGGAATCTGGTTAGCTGCTGGGAGCCTAGGGGATGGCTAGTGCGACTGGCCAGCTTGCCCTGGCAGTCCAGAAACTCTTCTTTGCAAGAGTGGGCTGGATTGGCTTATCGGCCCAGGTCTTATTTTTTGGGGGGGGAAACGGTAGGTGCCTTGGGTGTAATCCCAAAACAACTGGAGCACAATTGGCATTGACAAATTTGCCATCAGTCAATTGCAGAAGGCGGCTTTACTTGGAACAGCTTCCATCCTGTGACGATATCTGTAACACAATCAAACATCCAGATCTGCTTAGCCCAGATCCTTAGTAAGGCCTCAACAGATAGACAAAAATGCCAAACTGAGTCTGAACATCTGGCTGACTGCGGTGACCATCATCAACAACAACAACAATAATATAGAATGACTGTGGCGATGAAAGCAAATGTAATGCCAATAATAATAGGCATCTTGGCAATAGCAATAGCAGTTAGAGTTATATACCGCTTCATAGGGCTTTCAGCCCTCTCTAAGAGGTTTACAGTCAGCATATCGCCCTCACAGTCTGGGTCCTCATTTCACCTACCTTGGAAGGATGGAAGGCTGAGTCAACCTTGAGCCGGTGAGATTAGAACCGCTTAACTGCAGATAACAGTCAGCTGAAGTGGCCTGCAGTACTGCACCCTAACCACTGCGCCACCTCGGCTCCTATCTTGTGTGCAATCCCAAAACAACTGGAGTACCACTTGAACACCATCGGTATTGATAAAAGTCACCCTCAGTCAAGTGTAAAAGGAATAGCTTACAATACCTTTAAGACCATCAAACATTCAATTCTGCCTATCCTAGGTCCATGGGAGGGACTTGATAGGTAGAGAAAAAAAATGTTAAATCCAGTCTAAACATTTGGCTGACTGTGCAATGAATCATCATAAAAAGGAATTCTACAAAGATTTAGATAAGAATAAAAGCCCTACTAGAACGGAGACACCCTCAAAAGCAATGTAATTTATCTTCCCTGATCTTCCAGCATAAGTATCTTTAAAGCATTTTTTTTAAAGTAGCAACACAGCTTTGTTGATCAGTATTGCTTTCATGTCCCTCGTACTCATTTGTATTACTTCAAAGTAAAATCAAGAAATGTCTGGTTGTGGCTATGGTTGAAGCATTTTAATGGGTATGAAAATAATTTCTTTCTCCAGTTATTCAGTTTTATTCATAATTATGTATATATTATTAAAGTTCAAAAAATACATCTAGCTTCTTATTTTATTTGGCCATCACTTTTCTGGGCATATTGCCAGTTCATATTTAGATTCTTAGAAATGCCCTGTCCTGTTTCCTAGGTGGTCATTCTTGGTATTCTTTTTTAAAAATGTAATTTAAATAGATAATTTCTCCAAGGGGCTGCTTGGAGTGTCCAAGCACGGGTTAACTTCAGCTTGCTGCCCAAGGACTGAGTTCAAAGTTTGTGTAGCCATGCCTCTTGCTCCGCTCAGTTTTAAAAAACTCAGTCACCCTAAAGGATGCTTTTTGGGGGAGTTCCAGTCCTTGAGCAACAACTTGGACTCTCCTAGTTAGCGTAGTGTAGCCTTATTAATTTCTCTTGTGTTTATTTAGGTTAATTCCTGTAGCTTTGTTGTTTTTGGCTCCCGATCCAGATAAGTAAAATCACCATCGGACGCACGAAACAGGCTACCTGGAATGTGACTGGCTTTCACGCTGCCGCGATTACAGCAACATCGTGGGAGGCTCATTCAGCAGCTGCTGGCAAGCCCTTGGGGACAGGTAGGCAGTCAGGGTCCCCTAAAGGAATTTCAGAGGACAATTAGCTAGCCGGACACTCTCCTGAGGATTCGGATCCTCCGACAGTTTCTCCGGTGCCGCTCCAGGCGTGTGGCAGCCATTTTAAAGTAAACAGCCTCAAAATTGCCCATCCACGCTGCAAATCCTAGCAGGGGCTGAACTGCAAGGTCCCGGGATCCACCAGTTAGGGAAGCCTCTCTGGCTCCTACTGGGGTCAGCGAGGTTTCTGAGGGGGAAGAGATTGAGCAGGACCCCCCGGATCTTTCAGAGGACGAGAATCCCCTCCCTGACATGCCTGCCTTCTCAGGCTTATTCAAGCCCTCCATGTTTAAGGCTATCCTTACCAAGGGTAGAGCTTCTGCCACCCAAATGGGTCTCCCAGCTCAGGCAGATAAATCCTCCACTGATCAGGGCTCCAAGGATACCATTGGACCCCAGGATCCAGGTGCAGGACTCTTTAAGAAAACCCCTCCTCCCCAGGATCTGGTTCCACCTCCACAGCTGTTCCTTGATGTTATACAGCGCCAATGGCCCTATCCGGGTTCTATGGCTAATCCCAGTGGGGTAGATAAGAAACTTTACACCATGAAAAGTAGCCTTGAGGATCTTTTGAAACTTCCTCAGGTGGATGATCTTATTGTATCTCTAACTTCTAATTCAGTCCTTCCAGCTGAACTACTGGAAGGCTTAAAGGCGGAGGACAAGAGGGCAGAGAAGGCCACTCATAAAACTCACCTGACCACTGCATGGGCCATGAGGGCATCCTCTTCTTCCTCTTACTTTAGCAGGGCAGCGCTGTTTTGGCTCTGCAAGCTGCTGTCCAGCTACCGGCAGAGGACACCAGAGTGCAGCAGGATGTCAATAAAATCATAGCAGCTGTCGAATACTTAGCAGATGCCTCGCTTAAATTTTCCTCCAGAGCCCTCGCCTCCAATGTAACCTCACACCGCCTACTATGGCTTCGCCACTGGTAGGCGGACATGAAAGTGAAGTGGAAGCTTGCTTCCGCTCCTTTCAAAGGGGGGAAACTGTTCGGGGATGCCCTGGATTCAGTCTTAATCAAATCCAAGGATAAACGTAAAATCTTACCTGCGGTCACCAAAAAAACAGACCATAAGGGTCAGCCCTTTTGTAGGCAGGCCTTTCGGAACACAGAACCCTCCACCTCCTCTGGAGGATTTAATCGACCTTACTCCCAACCTCAGGATCGTCCCCAACAGATCTTCCTATAGGGACAAGAACAGGCAGCAGGGCAACCGTAGATCCTTCCGAGGGGCGTATTCAAACAGCTCCTTTCGGCAGTCAAAGTGACATTCAGTGCCCTCCTCCCATACGCGGTCATTTTCAACTTTACGCTGCTCAATGGGAGGAGACCACGACAGACACTTGGATGCTGAATACAGTCCGTCACGGGTTGACCCTGGAATTCCTCTTGTCCCCCCATGGACTTTTGTCCATTGTCCCATTCTCAAATCTGCCCATAAGCGCCACCTCAAGTGGGTGGAGATAGGTCATTTGCTAAAGATAGCGGCCATAGAGAGGGTCCCCAGGGGCCAGGAGGGCAGGGGATTCTACTTCATCCTCTTCCTGGTTCCCAAATCATCAGGAGGAGTAAGGGCAATTCTGGACCTCAAGAAACTCAACATCCATCTGGCGTACAAGCGCTTCAAGATGCAGTCCCTTCAGACCATTCTGGACTGCATCAGGCAGGAATCCAGCATCTCGGCATGGTGATCGACTCCAGGATCTGCAAGGTCTTCCTCACCCGGGAGAGGGTGGACAACATCAGATCCCTTGTGAGAACCATCTGTGCGGCAAGGTCAGCATCCATAGTCTCTCTCCCTGTTGCTGAGTAAACTAGTGTCATGTATTTTGGTGGTGCCATGGGCACATCTGCATACACGGGAAGTCCAGTGGTTCCTCTTGCCGATCCAGAGACGCAAGGCCAGCAACTCCAGGGGAGTGGTGCGTCTTCCTCCAAGGGTGGTGCGCTCTCTCAGTTGGTGGCAGTTGGAGGCCCTACAATGGGGCTGCTCCTTCAAGGAACCGGAGCGCCTGGTCATAACAACGGACGCCAACCTATACGGCTGGGGCACTCATCTCCAGACGCTCATTGTCCAGGGCAGGTGGTCTCAGGCGGAGCTCGCCCACAACATAAATTGACTGGAGCTCCAGGCTACCAGACTTGCCCTGCGTCAGTTTCACCATCATATCACAGGCCGCGATGTTCTAATTCTGACCGACAACATTGCCACAAAGGTGTACATAAATCACCAGGGTGGCACCTGATCTCTGGCCCTGATGGCAGAAGCACAGGCACTGGGCCGCTGAGCAGAGCATCACCTGGCATCGCTGCGGGCAGACCACATATCGGTGGAGGACAACATGGCCACGGACTGGTTGAGCAGAACTACAAACTAGGCACCATTACAAACTAGGCACCAGAACTAGGAGTGGTGCCTTCATCCATCGCTGTTCCGTTAACTGTCGCAGAGGTTCAGTCTCCCGAAGGTTTACCTCTTCACCACTCCAGCCAACACACACCTCCCTCGGTTCTTCACCAGGTTCCCTTGCCCAGGAGCGGAAGGGATGGATGCCCTTCGGTGTCGTTGGCTTCCCGGACTATTGTACACCTTTCCACCTGTTCCATTGATTCCACTGATGATCAGGAAAATTCTGACAGGGAACAGGAGTGTTACTTGTGGCTCCACACTGGCCAAGGAGATCCTGGTTCGCCAAGAGGAGCACCTGACCCTCCAGTGCTAGCCTGCAACTCTGTGCTTCTCCAGGCCCAGCTTGCTGAGGTGGATGGAGACGCCTGATGCCTTCCACCCACCACCAAGCTGTTGTGCTTGGTGCTCGGCGGGGGAGAGGAACACGTCGTCACGCCGCCCCTTTCTTTCTCTTGGCTTTGCTGACAAGGAAGGAGGAAGTCCAGGCTTGAGGGATGGCCCCCACCCTGCAAGATCCATCCCCATCGTTCTATCCCAGCCCCTTTTGCTGGTGGCAACAGCAAATGTACTGTGAAGTACACATGAAGACGGAATGCTGTTGCCCTGCAAAGGCAATTGCAGGAGCGCTTCACTCCCATGCTAAGGCTCTGGCCATGCCACTGCTGCAACACGACATAGCTCTTTCATCTCTCTGCCATGATAGCAGGGAGCTGCAGCAGAGGGCCCAAAGGGCAGGTTGCTGACCCACATGTTAGGGCAACTGGTTTGTAGTCATTCAGTTCCTTGATGGTGGGCTTCTTTGGCACTGGGATGATAGAGCGTTAGAAGCAAGAAGGAAAATAGCATATCTTTAGTGATGTATTTAAAATTCGGGTGAAGATGGGGGCCAATTGGTCAACACAGACTTTTAAACAAGAAATAGAAATGTCTAGAAATAGATCCTTTTCTGTGGTCAGTAGGGGTTGTGAACCCAATGGGATGGGGTCAGTTGTAGGAGGCTTGCTTTTGAGATGGGGGTTGTGGAGATAGGTGGCTGCAGTTTCCTTTCAAACCTGCAGTAAAATACATTCAGGTCATCTGCCAGTTGTTGATTTCCTTCAGCCTGGGAAGGAGGTTTGCCATAACCAGTGATATTTTTAAGAGTTTTCCACATGTTTGCTGGCTCATTCGTTGTGAATTGATTCCTTAGCTTTTCAGAGTAGCTTCTTTTTGCTGCTCTGATCTCCCTTGTTAGTATGTTTCTGGCCTGATTGCACAGCATTCTATCACCTTTTCTGTAGGCTTCCTCTTTGGAACAACGTAGCTGCTTAAGTTTAGCTGTGAACCAAGGTTTATTGTTACTGTACATTCGCAAGTTCCTGGTCAGTACACATGGGTCTTTACAGAACTGACATGATGTTACAGTATCTGTGACTTCATTCAGGTCTGCAGAGGTATTTTCAAAAATATTCCAATCAGTGCAATCGAAACAAGCCTCAGTTCAAGTCCTTACTGATTTAATAGTTGGTTTCGTGTTTTTAAGTCTTTTGTCTGTAAGCAGGTAAATCATGCAGTGATCAGAATGGCCCTCAGCTCCTCGTGGTAAAGACCGATAAGCATCTTTTAGTGTTGTGTAGCAATGGTCTAAAGCAATGGTTCCCAAAGTGGGTGGTACCGCCCCCTGGGATGGTGGGGCGGCTTAGGGAGGCGCTAAGAGGCAAGGGGCGGTAAGAGGCAAGGGAGGTGGCAGAGTAGTGCTGGAGGTGTTCTGCTGTACTGTACTCCCGACTTGCCTAGCTTAGTGCACAGGAGCAGAAGGGAATGCGATGGGACCAAAAGCGAGAGTCCTTCCCTGCGCGGCTTGTGTGGAGGTGGCGGCTCAGTCTCGCCTTGCCAGGAACAGGCGACGCCGCTCCTTTGGGAAGGCTTGGATCTTACATGTGCCTTCAATGGGTGGAAGGGCTGGGTTCTTTGTTGCACGAGACTGGCAGTTAAAACTGCTCCTCCAGCTGTGGGGGGGGGCATGAACCCTAAACGTAGCGATGAAGTTGTCTTCCCTGCTTCTCGCCGATTTTGCCACCTTCCTTCTCTGCGGCCTGCTGTTATTTAACGAATGGGCATGTGGGTGAACAGCTTCACAAGAGCCGAAGGTCCTGTCCCACCCAACATGATCGCATGGGGACCCTTGCCCGGTCTGTCATGCTGTGTAGAAACTGAGCTTCTGCCTCCATTAAAAATTGCATGGGAAGCTGAAATTTTGGAATGTGATTCTAAGAGGAAGAGTGTCTACTCCGCTTGAACTACTTTCTTATGTAAATAAGGATTGAACAGCGTACAAAAGAGGTTGTGGATTGTAATTCTTTTTTTTATATAATTTTTTTTTATTTTTGTTACATAGACAACATAAACACACAACAATAGAAAAAGAAAAAAGAAAAAAGAAAAGAAAAAAAACCCACCAAAGGGGGGGGGACAAAAAAAAAACCAAAGCCCATCATCACATACAGTATGTCGTTTGGTTACAGGTGTTTGTGTTACAGGTTGTGGATTGTAATTCTTTCATGCTGGGCAGGGCGTGATTTTGCAACTACTTCATAGATGCACGTTTTTTTCTATAGTATTAGTATTGTTAATAGGATTCTTTTTAAAATCATCTGGATTTATAAACAATCTTAATCTTGCCCACTGCTGGAAATACTCCAGAAAATGTGTTTTAAATTAGTAATAATTTTTATAGCGTTAGCTAGCTGGCTGATCTGCTGAAAGAGGGAGGCATGTTTTGTTCAGAAGTTTGTGGAATTGAGACAAGTGGTTCTCAAGCATTGACACACCTTTCAAAAGTAGCTTACAGTGCAGTTTAACATCATGTCCTGACTACATCCTTGTGTTTCCCCTCAAAATGAATTGTCATTGCCCTGATCTCATTCCCAGTAATGAGTGAAATATCTTTAATCATTAGTTGTACTAGCTATAAAGTGGCATTTTTCCTCCTTTCCTATTGACTTTGCTTGTCAGAAGGTCACAAAAGTGATCAACATGACCCCGGGACACTGCAACAATCATAAATATTGAGTAAGTTGCCAAGTGTCTGAATTTTCATCACATGGGCATGGGAATGGTGCAACGATTATAAGTGTGAAAAACAGTCATAACTCATTTCTTTCAGTGCCATTGTAACTTCATATTGTCACTAAACTAATAGTTGTAAGATAACTATTCACAAATTGCTAGGGAAGATACAAACTTGCTCTCTTCCTGCCTACATTCCAAACTCTGCTATCTCTTTGCCCTCTGAAAAGCCTTTTTCCTCCTGCTGCAGACTACAAGTATTTCTCAGATTATGACTATAACTGAGTCCAAAATTTCTTGTTAAATGAATCACTGCACTTGTTACTAACGTTGTTAAGTGAATCTGGCTTCTCCATTGACTTTCCCTTGTCAGGTTGCAAAAGATATGATATGACCTCGGGACACTGCAACCATCATAAATACAGTATGAGTCAGTTGCCAAGCATCCAAATTTTGATCTTACGACCATGGGTATGCTACACTGGTCATAACTGTCAAAAATGCTCATAAATCACTTTTTCAATACATTTTCAATGATGAAGATTTTGATCGTTTGCTGCTTCATACAGAAGTTTGTTGGCTATCAAAAGGCAACTGTGTGAGACGCTTTTATAATCTTTGTGACGTGGAGTTTTTTGAAAACAAGAATGCCTTACTCAGTGGTGAACTCAAAGAGATCAGGCATGACATTGCTTATTTATCAGAACTATTTGCAAAGTTCAATGAGGTGAATTTGCAGTTGCAAGAAAATTAGGTCAATTCTTATTAAGGCCAAATCTGTCATCTCTTCGTTTATTTCAAAGTTAACTCTATTCAAGTGCAATATAGGCCGTTGCGAGCTATACCAATTTCCAAGCTTCTCTGAGCTAGAAGAGAAAGGTGGGATACAAGATGATGATCTTCAAGTTTTTTGTGACCATTTGAACATGCTGCATAAAGATATGTCTGAGCGATATCAGGATCTTCTTTTGATAGAAATTCCAGATTAAGTGATAAATCCATTTTCAGATACTGAGGAAGATGGGGTAGTGGAGGAACAACTCATAGAGCTGTAAAATGACATTGAGCTGAAGCCAAAGTTTAAGAAATCGTACCAAGAGTTTTGGTTACAGGAAGAAATTTCTGATCGCTATCCTGCACTATGGACAGTGGTTAAGAAGTTCCTTGTTGCATTTCCAACATCATATTTGGTGGAACGTGGCTTCAGTGTGGTCATCCAACTTCTCTCCAAGCAAAGAAATGGACTCCAGATTACTGAACGTGGTGATTTAAGACTCCTGCTAAGTGACTTAAAACCCGACATTGGGAAACTGGTATCACTTCATCAAGCCCATCCATCACATTAAGAATTTACTGAATAGTGAAGTAGTTACTAAATTTTACTGAGTTTACTAAGTTACTAGTCACTAAGGTTCTTGATAAATGACTATCAGACTTTGAAAACCTGGTATCACTGGATCATGTTCAACAATTTTGTTGAATTAACATTAACTAAAAAGGTTTTTAAATTGATTTTGAATAAATGTGCAATTAATTGTTACAGTTTTGAATTTTACTGTTACTATCTTCCTTCCGTCGTGCAAACAGCCCAGTCACATGATCCCCCCCCAAGCGATGCCCACCAAGCCACACCCACAGAAGCAGTAGAAAAAAATATTAATTCCCCCACTGGGTAGGGCACTGAGGATCATTTTGTAGCACCAAGGGGGCGGTGGACTGAAAAAGTTTGGGAACCACTGGTCTAAAGTATTCTTGCCTCTAGTGCAAGGGTCAGTAAACTATGAGTTTAAGGGAAGAGACAAGATAATTCTTGGGAAAGGGAAGGTATGAGAAAGAAACACAAAATAATCTCTTGGTTCAGTTTGGCATAAAATGAGTCAGGGAAACACTCAGGCTTTCAAGATTTTGTTATACCCCACAATAATAAAATAGCATTTGCTGTATCTGTTTACTGAACTGAACTATCTTGAAGAGCTAAATTTGCTCTGTCCTGGAGCATTTTAGCACATTCTGTTACAAACTTTTTAACTTTTCTGATGCAGAAGAGCAGTATAACAACACTGTCCTTAAATTAGTTAATCAATTAAATTTATGCACCTCCTATATCACTGTTTGGGGCACCTCTGGGCAAAATCCCTTCAGTTTCTCTTTCATCAAGAAATACAGTTGTATTTGCAGCAGATGTAGTTTGAGTCTTCTTCAAACAGAAGGCAAATATTACATCTAGTTTGCAGATTATGATGCTTATTCATATTGCTTTTTCTCCTTCAATTCCCCTAGCAAATTTCCACACATACATTCTGTGGTTTTTTGTTATGATTGCAAAGTCAAAGAAAAATATTACAAAGAAAAACTTCATAGCTGTGAGCTTCCTCCACATCTCGAGGCTTTGATTGCAGGACCGAGGCTTTGGCTCCTGCTTCTACTTTGGCTACTGTTTTCATGCTTGCAAGCCGTGTTGTAGGTTTCACACCATTTCTTCTGGCTGGCAGTGATCCACTGTGAGTTATTTGCTTCTCTCTTAGGTCATTTGAAGAACAGAGTAATATTTCTGATCCACTAGCCAGCATTGCATTTGAAGGGGGTCTTCCCAGGCTTGGGAAAGGCAAATTTGAATTACAGTTAGAGCAAAAATCAAGTAGCACTAACGGACCATTTTCAAAATGGCAGACCAATCTTTGCCTGCAAGCAGCAGCCCGGCTGAACCTTCTCCCAGGCAGCAAAGGTCAACTTCAAGGGGGCCTTCAGACAAGCCCCAGACCCCGGATTCCAGGAGAGCTTCATCAGCTTCTGAGAAAGATGCAAAGAGGAGTTAAAGGGCCTTGGAAAAGTACTTCTCGACACCCAGAAACAGGCAGAAGCAGTCAGGGCTCCCAGAATTCCAGTGAGCAGGCCCAAGGTTTCCCACCCTTTGGAAACAGAACTGCCTTTGCAGATTCTGGAAGATAGCCAGTTAAATTGGTCACCCATTGATACCAATGAGATGCATCCCTTTCAGGCAGCCTCTTATGAGGAGGATTTTGCTCGCCTCTCCTGCCTGGCATCTGCAGGATTGTAGCCCAATTTGACTACTAGGCTTTCTGCCCCGATAGCTAACCTTTACTCCCACAGCAGTGGGACTCCGCTCTGGGGAGGATCAGGGCCCTGGTCTCTCCCAAGAATTACATAACATCATCGCTGAGACCATATTGCAGGGCATAGTCAGCACTGTTCCACAGAGGCTTTCCGTGCCACCCTTGATTATCAGGCCTGCAATCCCAGACTCAAACTCGTCTAACTTACTTGCAGGATCCCCATTCACCCCCCCTTCCCTTCATAGTGAGGTTTCGATTATGGGGGGAAATGATCCAGGGGATCAAGCCTATCTGAGGAGGAAGGCCTCATCCCAGACAAATTCATCCCCAGCTCCTCAGGATCCTAATGATCTACTGTTCACAGAGCCAGTGATAGAACAAGAAAATTATTTGTAGATGTTATTCAGCAACAAGGGCTCTATTACTGCCCCTAGGGGGATCAATAGTAAGATGTATGGGGTGGATCAGGATTTTGAGGAACTCCTTAAAGTTCCAGCTTTGGATGCTCCTCTTATCACTCTGGCATCTTCGGCCATCCTCCCTTCTGACACAGTGGAAGGTCTAAAAGTGGATGATAGAAAGGCGGAGATATCTTCTCACAGGATGCACCAGGTGGCCACCTGGGCAATTAGATAAGCCACAGCAGCTTCCTTCTTTAATAGGGCATCCTAGCTCTGGCTCCACCAGATGCGGGCCGTGACCTGACAAATGCGCGCCCGACAAAACCACGCCCACAAAAAGCACGCCATCCACAAACAACATAGTGGGACATGAAAACGTTTTAGGGTTAGGGTTACAAATGTTGTTTTTGTGTCCCACTATGTTGTTTGTGGATGGCGCTTTTTTGTGGGTGCGGTTTTGTGGGCGTGGTTTTGTCGGGAGCGCATTTGTCGGTGAACCGATGCGGGCCCAAGCTTCACCTAAGGACACAAGGCTGCAGCTGGATATTAACAAACTGATAGCAGCTGCTGAATATTCAGCAGACGCAACCCTTAACATGGCCAAGTTTGCTTCCAGTGCCATGGCGTCTAATGTCACCTCTCGTCCCCTCCTGTGGCTATGTCACTAGCAGGCAGAAGTGGAGGTTAGCATCAGCCCTCTTCAAGGGTGGAAATCTTTTTGGGGAGGCACTGGACCCTGTCCTAATTGAGGGAAAGGATAAGAGGAAGACTCTTCCTCACATGTACAGGAGAATGGAACGAAGGACCACCCCCTACTATCACTGGCAGTTCTTTTGGGCTCCGGAGACAGGATGCAACACCACTTTTTATCAGAGGTCATACCCCCAAGTAATTGACCACCCTCAGGACAGGTCATCCTTTTGAGACAGGATCACACAACCTCAGACCAAGCAGCCCTTTTGTGGGTCTAACTACCAGCCATTTTGCCGGTCTAAGTGACTTTCAATCTGATCATCCCATTGGTGGTTGATTAGCACTATTCACCAGCCAATGGCAAGAGACCACTACAGATGCTTGAGCTCTGCAAACAGTGAGGCTCAGCTTCACTCTAGAATTCTGCTCCATTCCCCCGAGACGCTTCATCCGGTGCCCCATTCCCAGAGACAACATCAAAATGTCATTAGAAACATAAAAACGTCGTTATAAACTGAGAATGGTCACTAAACAATTGTTTGTAAATGGAGGGCCATCTGTACATTCTTTATTATGAGATCAAGCCTATGGCTCATCTCAGTTGAGATGAGACCCTGTCTGTTTGCTGTAGAGTTGACATGAAGTCAGACATAAATTGTAAGTGCAGGCATGCCTATTATTTTTTCTAGGACAAAACTTTCTGGGAAACCTTGTAAAGAAGGATATTCCACAATATACCAGGACCACCTTGGTTTATTGATTCACCTGATGCCAAAATCCTAGCTATGTTAATATGGGATTAATATGGGATATGGCAGTAAATAAGTAAATAAATATTGCTTCATGAGAGAAAAGGCTAATCATGTTGTATTAAAAAGACATTACATTTTAACAATAGGATGAATTTTTAAGGCAATCAATTCATTAATCTGTAGTAATTTCTGAAAAGTGATGCAGAGATTTTCATGAAGGGTTGCTTTTGTGTATTCTATGTAGTATGCATTTGTAATGTGTATTTTTTTAAAGTTTTTGTATGCAGAGTTATATCATGGATTTCTTTTTGATACTGTAAATATTCTTGATGTTTTCTATTTTAGATGGAACTCTGCAAAGTTACAATAGTCAAGGTGGCAATAGATTTCCTTTATTTGCATTTTCATTAAAGATGACAGTTTATCATATGGTGAGTAAGTGTTGAAGCAATAGTAAATGTGGCTTTTTCCGGTGCCAGGCAGGTGTGGCTATTCTGGTATCGAGGTTGAAGTGAGTTATGAAACTGGGAGTGCTTTCTCTATATTCAGGAAGAAACTGGGAGTTCTTTTTTATTATTATTCTGTAGAGATCTGTATATAGTCCACAGCAGCTACGTGCTACTTTATATAAAAATTAAATGAAGTTTTCTTGGCTAGAACTTTGCTGTTGTTTATGATCTTTTTCTTTTCTTTTCTTTCAGTTTCATCAGAGTTCAAAATGCAGCAGTTGGTTTCTTGCCTGGGTGTGTGGTTTTTCCTCCAGCTTCCCAACTTTGGTTCTGGAACACGTGTTGTCTACAAAGTACAGGAAGAGCAGCCACCCAATACACTCATTGGAAGTTTGGCAGCAGACTATGGCTTCCCAGATGTAGGACATCTCTATAAATTAGAGGTGGGTGCCCCCTATCTGCGTGTGGATGGCAAGACTGGTGATATCTATACAACAGAAACTTCCATTGATCGGGAAAGCCTGAGAGAATGCCAGCACTTGTTCCCAGGAGATCCTTGTTTTCTGGAGTTTGAAGTTTCTATCACAGACCTGATGAACAATAGCCCTCGCCTACTGGAGGGGCAGATTGAAGTTATGGACATCAATGACAATACACCCAACTTCGCATCTCCTGTCATCACATTAGCCATTCCTGAAAATACCAATATTGGTTCACTTTTCCCTATTCCTTTGGCCATGGATCGTGATGCTGGTGCCAATGGTGTTGCTTCCTATGAACTCATGCCTGGTTCAGATGCTCAGAAACTTTTTGGCTTGCAAGTAGCAGAGGATCAAGATGAGAAACAGCCACAACTAATTGTAATGGGAAACCTAGACCGGGAGCAGTCAGAGTCTTATGACTTAACTATCCGGGTTCAAGATGGAGGTAGCCCATCTCGTGCTAGCAGCGCTTTGTTGCGGATCACTATTCTGGACATGAATGATAATGCACCAAAGTTTGAGAAACCATTGTATGAGGCTGAACTTTCAGAAAATAGTCCTATTGGTCACTCTATACTGCAGGTAAGCCCTTTTTCAATAGAAGACATATATAATTCTGCATTTAGAATTTGAGTACCTATTAATTTCAAAATATGAAAAGGATTATGTATTTAGGTATTTTGCATGCTTTACTTATTACTTTCCTAACATTTTAGAGACTTGATGTTATTTGAGGTTTGAATCAGTCAACAGCTTTTGTCCATCAGTAGATGTGCTTTGCAAACAATAGTCTGGGAGGATGAGTTGGGAATTTTGTAGTGAAATTCACTGGAATTAATGGAGAAATAGCATATATTTTTCCTTTTTCACAACTTCTTCATATACGTAGTTCAATATCACTTACAACTGCTACGTCAATCAACAGTAGCATCTGATTTCACCTGGTTACATCAGATGGCAGGGCAGTAAGATTTCATCCTTTAGCATAACTGGGATCACTAGCCATTGTTTTCTCTTCCTGCTAATCAATTCCATTAAATATGATTTTGTCCTTTATATTATTTTTATCACACTATAAATATATTAAATATGAGCAAATATTTCTCTGCTGAGGCTTATATATTCAGGAATAATAATAATCAACTTCCTACCAGTGAGGACAATTTACAAGCAAAACAGCTTGCCGTCAGAAATTGTGTGTGCTTCATCACTGGAGATTTTAAAGAAGAGATTAGATAGTCATATGTCTGAAATGGTATAAGGCAGGGTGTCAAACTCATGGCCCATATCTGGCCCACGGGGTTATTCTGGTCTACCCAATGTGAAGAGGAAAGATTGGGCCAGCATGGCTTTGGCTGGGTCTACCCAGAGGTGCCGAACAGCAGGACAACTGCGAGAGCCAAGCCAGACCTCCACTGTCCAACATGCCAATGGGAGCACTTCTGTTGGGCCAGCCAGCCCCCCTGCTGGGCTTTTGTGCTCAGTGCTCAGCCAGGGGAGAGGAGCGCTTCCCCATGTCTCCCCTTCTTTCTCTTGGCCTCACCAAGTGAGGTGGAAGGCCAGGCTTGGAGGATGGTCCCCACCCCACAAGACCTGCCCTCGCCGTTCTATCCCAGCCTTCTTTGCTGGCGGCAACAGCAAATATAGCATGATGAAGGCAGAATTCTGTTGCCACTTCACTCCCACACTAAGGTTCCAGCGATCACCACCGCCATGACAGGGTGACAGCTCTTTCATCCCTCTGCCATGACAGGGCACCACAGCAGAGGAGTGAAAGAGCTGCATAGGTCGCATTGTGGCTCCACGTCATAATGGGCTTCAGGAGAAGGAGGGGACCCTGTCTCTCCCATTATGAAGCGCATGAGTGAAAAAGTTCACTCAATCAATTCCAACTTCGTAAGATCTTTTTCTTTTGTGAGAAGTTGGAATTGATTGAGTGAAATGCAATGGAAAAACGTGATTGGAGCTGGGCTCTGCATACCATGTCTGGCATGCATGCCATAGGTTTGCCATCACGGTCCACAGTCCCTTCCAGCTTTATTCTGATTGATTGACATTTGGCTAAACCAAAGCAACCTTTTCCTATCTTAAATCATTATCACAACTATTCCAGGGATGGGTTCCCGCAGTCACTACTGCTAGTTCTCGTGTGTGCTGCACGCATATGCGCTTGATGCACATGAACAGAAAGAAAAAAAGATGATCCCGCCTATGGCGCTGCCCAGAAAACCAGTTTGGGGGTGGTGGCAGGCCTAGGTCGCTGCCAGTTCCAGTGACTGAGGCCACCAAACCACAACTGGTTCAGCTGAATAGGGCCGAACCGAGCCAGTAAGAACCCACCACTGAACTACTCCTTTCTTAGAGATTTTGAGACATAGGCATTCTGTGGGGATAACTTCAATTCATCTTATTCACTTTATCCATATTCAAATTCATGGACTGAGCCCTCCATTCATACACTTAAATCTGCACATGTTTAAGAGAATAACAGTCTAATACAACCTCTGCTCAAGCAGGAGAGACAACCCCCCCCAGCGCGCATGCATGCATGAATGACAGGTGCTCCCCACATTTTTTGCATGCTTTTTCAGCTTCCCTGAAGCCTCCGGAGCGCAAAAAAACAGCCCTACAGGGAAACCGGAAATCCGGGAACAGACTTCCAGTTGCTCGTAGGGCCATTTTTAGTCCTCTGGAGCCTTCAGGGAAGCCTCCGGAAGGCCCCTGAAGCCTCCGGAGGGCTTAAACTGGCCCTACAAGCAAACCAGAAATCCGTTCCCGAACTTTAGGTTTGCCCGTAGGGTGGGTTTTTTTCCACTCCGGAGGTTTCAGGGAAGCTCCTGAAGCCTCTAGAGGACCTCCAGGGGGAGGGAGCTGTTTTCGCCCTCCTCAGGCTCCTATAAAGCCTCTGAAGCCTGAGGAGGGCAAAAAATGGCTTTAAAAAAGGCTGAACTCAGCTGGATGAGAAGTGAAACATCTTCAAAAAAATATATCAAAAAGTCCAGTTGCCTTTTGAAAAAGCACCTTTGGGACAACTATGACCTGGGTGACTGATAATCTCCATAGGTATCTCTTTGATTGGTTTCCATGCATTTCTCCTTGTCCTGGCTTCAGATGGTTTGGAGAATATATTGACCCCCTTAGACATGGTCATTTCTCCCATATATCTTCTTTTCATTGGACTATACATAACCAGTTCTTACAATCGTTCTTCATATGTTTTACTTCCAGTCTCCTAATCATCTTTCTTACTCTTTTCTGCACTCTTTCCAAAGTCTCAACATCTTTTTTATATTATGGCAACAAAAATTGGATGTAGTATTCCCAATGTGGTCTTAATGTGACATTATAAATCAGTACAAACACTTCATGTGAGCTTGATTCTATTAATGCACCCTAGGACAGTGTTGGCTTTTATGGCAACTGCAGCACACTGCTGGCTCATAGCCACCTACTTGGTACCTGTGCATTTGGTTTTTTTTGCCTAAATGTAAAACCACCTTTCTTTTCTCACCACTGAATTGCATTTTGTTGGATAGGGCCCAATTGTTCAGGTCTGTTGGTATTGGTATTGGTATTGTTTATTTGTATGCCGCCCTTTTCCCTGGGGGGACTCAGGGCGGCTCACAGTCAAAAGGAAGGGGGGGGACAGACTTTTACATATAAGACAGTACATGATTAAAACGCAACATTCATACCATTCGGGCGGGTTACAATCTTTAGCCCCAGGCCTGACGGGATAGCCAGATTCTAAGGGCTGTGCGGAAGGTCTGGAGGGTGGTGAGGGTACGAAGCTCCACGGGGAGATCGTTCCATTGGGTGGGGCTACCACCGAGAAGGCTCTCCTCCGCGTGGTGGCCAGTCGGCATTGGCCAGCGGATGGAACTCGGAGGAGGCCTAAACGATGAGATCTAATGGGTCGTGTGGAGGTGATCGGCAGTAGGCGGTCTCTCAAGTACCCAGATCCACTACCATGAAGGGCTTTATAGGTGGCAAGTAGCACCTTGAAGCGTATCTGGAGATTGACAGGTAGCCAGCGATCGCTCGCGCGGCTGCATTCTGGACTAGCTGAAGTCGCCGAATACTCCTCAAGGGCAGCCCCATGTAGAGCACATTGCAGTACTCCAGCCTAGAGGTCACAAGGGCCCGAGTGACTGTTGTGAGAGCCTCCCGGTTCAGGTAGGGGCGCAACTGGTGCACCAGGCGAACCTGGGCAAATGCCCCCCTGGTCACAGCTGACAAATGGTGTTCGAAAGTCAGCTGTGGGTCCAGGAGGACTCCCAAGTTGCGGACCCTGTCTGAGGGGTATAATGTTTGACCCCCCCAGCCTGAGAGATGGAATATTTGCCAAATTGGCGGGAGGGAAACACAACAGCCACTCAGTCTTATCCGGTTTGAGCACAAGTTTCTTAGCCCTCATCCAGTCCCTAACAGCTTCAAGTCCCTGGTTCATCACGTCCACCGCTTCATTGAGTTGGCACGGGGCGGACAGATACAGCTGGGTATCGTCCGCATACTGGTGGTATTTTATCCCGTGCCGCCGAATGATCTCGCCCAGCGGTTTCATGTAGATGTTGAAAAGTAGGGGAGACAGGACCGAACCCTGCGGCACCCCATATGTTAGGGGCCTAGGGTTCGATCTCTGCCCTCCAACTAACACCGACTGTGACCTGTCCGAGAGGTAAGAGGAGAACCACTGCAAAACAGTGCCTCCCACCCCCACCTCTCGCAGTCGTCGCAGAAGGATACCATGGTCGATGGTATCGAAAGCCGCTGAGAGGTCAAGGAGAACCAGGATGGAGGCATGGCCTCGATCCCTGGCTCTCCAGAGGTCATCGGTCAATGCGACCAAAGCGGTTTCTGTGCTGTAGCCAGGTCTGAAGCCGGACTGGAATGGGTCAAGATAGCTGGCTTCCTCCAAGGCCCGCTGGAGCTGAAAGGCCACCACCTTCTCAACAACCTTCCCCACAAAGGGGAGGTTGGAGACTGGACGGTAATTGTTAAGAACGGCTGGATCCAAAGATGGTTTCTTCAGGAGGGGTCTCACCACCGCCGCTTTGAGTGCGGGGGGAAAGACCCCCTCCCGAAGGGAGGCGGTAACAACCGCCTGGATCCAGCCCCGTGTCACCTCCCTGCTGTTGACAACCAGCCAGGAGGGGCACGGGTCCAGTACACATGTGGAGGCACTCACAGCTCTCATGGCCTTGTCCACGTCCCCAGGGGCAACATCCTGAAACTCAACCCAGCGATGGTCTAGCAGATTATCCCCTTGTGCCTCGGCTGGATCTGCAGAATCGGAATCCAACTCCGACCGAAACCGAGCAACTTTGTCCGCCAAGAACTGGACGTACTCTTCAGCCCTACCCTGCAAGGGGTCCCCCGTATCCCTCCTATTTAGGAGGGAACGGGTTATCCTAAACAGGGCGACTGGGCGGGACTCGGCGGAGGCAATCAAGGTGGCAATATAAGATCTTTTTGCCGTCCTAATTGCCCTGATGTAATCCTTGATGCACGATGTTAAAAGTGCTCGGCTCGATTTGGATTTGTTGGATCTCCACGAGTGCTCTAGGCATCTCTTCCGGCGTTTCCTCTCCCGGAGTTCCTCGGTGAACCAAGGGGGTCTCCTGGATCCACAGCCTCGGAGCAGCCGTAGTGGCGCAATCCGGTCAAGGGACCCCGTCGCTGCCGAGTTCCAGGCAGCAACCAGGGTCTCCACCGGACTGTGGGCGAGAGTATCAGGAATAGCCCCAAGCTCCGTCTGGAACCTCAAGGGATCCATAAGTCGCCTGGGGCGGAACCATCTGGTTGGTTCCTCCTCCCTACAGCGGAGGTTTGGCCTCCGAAAGTCAAGCCTCAGTAGGCAATTAAAATCCTTCTGCACCTTAAGCATATCTGGAGTGTTGGATATTCCTGCCAGCTTAATGTAGTATTCTGCTACTCTCTTGTTTCTCCAGGTATAAATACAAAACATAAGGAGGAAGGCATTTTTAACTAGCTTGTTACAAAAATCTTTTGAAAGACTTACTATAATTTTGGGATTGACTGTAACAATAGAGAAGGTTTACATTTCTCCACATTAGTCCTAAGTCCAAAGACAACTAGGGATAGAACGGAAACTACTCAAATTTGCAGATGACACCAAACTGAGGGGAAATGCTAATATTTTGGTAGATAGACTCAGGATTCAGAACATTGGGTCCTATCCAATAAAATGCAATTCAGTGGTGAGAAAAATAAGGTCATATGTCAACAGAGCGATAGTGACAAGACAATGAGAAGTAATAGTACCACTTTGCAATGTGCTGGTGAGATCATGCTCTGAATACTGTGTTCAGTTCTGAATCTGATCCTAAGATCATGAAAAGAGCAACAAAGATAATAAAGGGTCTGAAGCCTATTCAATGTATGGCGAATGGTTAAGAAAGCTAAGTATGTCTAACCTACAAAATGAAGGATTAGAGTGAAATATGATAACTGTCTTCCAGTACTTGGGAGGCTGTCACAAAGAAGAAGGGATTGCTTATTCTCTAAGACACCAGAAGGCAAGACAAGAAGTAAAGGGAAATTAATCAAGGAGAGAACCAACCTTAGAACTAACCAACCTTAGAAACAACCTTAGAACTAAGAAGAAATTTCCTGACAGTTAGAACAATTAATCAATGGAACAAAATTGTGGAAGCTCCAACAATTGGACCACCATTTGTTTGAAATTGTATAGGGTTTCATACTTGAGTAGGAGGTTGGACTAGAAGATTTCCAAGGTCCCTTCCAACTCTAGTATTCTGTTATTCTGCAGGCAATCTTATTCCAATGTTTTTTTGCTGTTCTGGATGCTCAGTTATACTTTGTTTCAATCCTTCTACTTCTTTAGTTAAAAGGCTTTGTTCTTTCTGAGGCAGGAATTTCAAAATCTAGTTCAGCACTTGCTAACTAAGGCAACGACTGAGCTAGCTAGCAAAAGTTTCTGTAATTTATGATCATACCTCTGGCATACTTCTCACCTTTCTTAAAACATACAGACCGCACAATCACACCAAGATATTCAGGGGTGGGTTTCATTTTTTTTTTACTACCGGTTCTGTGGGTGTGGCTTGTTTGGTGGGCATGGCTTGTTGGTCATTGACAGTGGGTGAGTCTTATTGGTCATTTGGCTGGGCAGGCATGGCTTCATGGTCATGTGACTGGGTGGCATAGCTGGTTGGTCATGTGACTGGGTGCGTGTGGCCAACTTGACATCACTCACGTCAAGGGGCTCCTTGCCTGGTCTCTCTTCACCTCAAAGGCCTCAACAAGATACAATTTCTCTATCTATTTATTTACTATTTCTGAACATCCAAAATATACAATTTAATCCTATGTATATATGCCATATTACATAGTATAGAGTGTTTATAGGGACACAAAAAGATACATTATCTACTATATATACTCCATGTATGTAAACACACACACACACCCCTCTTCTAGCAGTATACACATTCAACCTCACTCACTGCATTTGGAAAAACACACAGAGTCCACATTTAACTATAATTTCTTTATGTTAGAACATTACACATGCCTTCAGATTTTCTTCCCTCACCTGCACATGACTGTTAAAGCCAAGAGATATCATGGATTGCGTAAAATGTGGTGAAACTCACTTAACAATGCTCTTGCTTAGCAACCAAAATGTTGGGCTCAATTGTGGTCATAAATCAAGGACTTCCTCTGCATGACAGTTTTGTCCTAGTAAACTCCTCCTTTCTGGCAATTTTCCTCTGTTAGAGGCACCAACATAATCCAGACAATATAAGGTTTCCTGCTGGAGCAGGAGTTTGGACTAGATGACCTCCGAGATCCCTTCCAGCCCTGAAACAGCTGTGCTGTTTCAAAGGGTCTTCTAAAGCCACCTCTAGTGCCAAGAGGGGGGCAGTTGTAATGTTGGCACTCAGGGCTGCGATGCAGTCTCAAACCCCTTCCTGTGGATGGCTGTGTCCTCTATCAGGCTTACGCACATGCACGCACACGCAGCATGCACAGAGGGGGGGGGGAGAAAGAGAGAAATGAGAAACAGAGAGATGGAGAAACCGAGAATGAGAAAGGGAGGAGGGAGAAATAGATGAGAAACGGAGAGGGAGACAGAGAGAGGGAGAAAGAAAGATGGAGAAAGAGAGAGATGGGCAAGAGAAAGAGGGGAGAAAGAGATGAGAAACAGAGGGAGAGAAAGAGGGAGGAGGGAGAAAGAGTGATGAGAAAGAGAGGGAGTGGGACAAAGGAAGAGATGAGAGAGAGAGAGAGATCTGTTTAAGTGAACCTTGTGGTCATTAAGCAAACACTGTGGTTGTTAAACAAGTTCATTTTCCCTAATGGGCATTTTTAACAAGAAACCAGAAGGAATTGTTGGAAACTGGCAAAAAACATAGAAAATCTCACCCATCTCTGAAGATAGTGCTTCACTACTACTATTGCTGTCAGTATTACTGTTGTTATTGACATTTGCATTATCATTAATTTGTTGCACAGAACAGTCAGATGTTCATAGTGGATTCAGCATTTTTGTCTACCCATGGGGGATTTTCAAAGGTCCTGGGATAGACAGATTTGGATGTTTGATGGTGTTACAGATATTATTGCAGGATGTTCTAAGTAAAGGTGCCTTTTCCAATTGACTAAAGAAGAATTTATCAACATTGATGGTGTTCAAGTGTGGTCCAATTCTTTTGGGATTGCATCCAAGGTGCCTATTACTATTGGAACTACCTTAGCTTGCTTTTGCCACAGTCATTCGATTTCTATTTTACAGGTCTTTGTAATTTGTTATCTCCTCCAATTTTTTCTCTTCTATTCGGCTATCTCCAAACACTGCCACATCCGTTATCCAGATTTGTTTTTCTTTCTTGTTGACAATTATTAAGACTGGGGTGTGAGGTGGCAGCTGCTTGTCTGTTTGAATTCTAAAGTCCCAGAGCAATTTAGCATCTTCAATATCTTTCTTCTATTTTATGGTCCCACCAGTTCTTTCTAGGAGAAAGATATTTCTTGCAGATCTTCCAATATACCATTGTTACTATTTTGTCATGCCATTGCTTCTAGTCAATCTGTGCAATCTTCTTGCGCAGGCCTTCATATCAGGTGGTCCACTGGTTCTGCAGATTCTTTGCAAGGGGGCACTTATTGTCTCTTGCTATCTTCTCAATTCTGATTTTACATGCATTGGTTCTTAAAGTTTGCTCTTGTGCAACCACAATTATTCCATTTGTCTCTGTTTTCAACTTAATTTCTCTTCCCATGCCTCCATTATTATTTTATCATTATATTTCTTCATTTTGTCTTTCTTGTAGGCTAGTTTGGTCTCTTACTGACTGGGCTTATTCCAGTCAGTAAGCTCTCTTGCTATACAGGTATTGAATCAGAATAAAGCTGGAAGGGACCTTGGAGGTCTTCTAATCCAGGGATCACCAACCTTTTGGACCTCAGGGACCACTAAATTCATGAAATAAATTCGTAAGGTGCATTCCATATGGGTAGTACCCATTGTAGACCTTTCACGGCTGTTAGGCATGATGATTTTGTGCATTGGGATAGTGCCCTGGGCACACCTTCATACCAGAACGTTACAGTGGGCCTTAATCCCATATCAACGACATATGATCAGCGAATCACCTTTGGCCATTCCAGTGTATCCTCATGTCCGCCTGTCACTCCAGTGGTGGCTCTCCACAGCATTCTCTCAAGGATCGGAAATCAGAGAGCCGACGAGAGTAACCGTGACAGACATACAAGCCTTTTCGGCTGAGGGGTGTTGATGGAGTCAAAACTGGTGCAGGGGTGTTGAACTGCCACAGACCTGTGCCACAATATAAACTGGCTCGAGCTGAAGGCAGCTCGCATAGCGCTTTGCCATTTTCAACCGGACTTACAACATAGGCACGTGTTACTTCTCACTGACAGCATCGCCACCGAGGGACACATAAACAGGCAGGGTGGCACGCATTTGAAGGCCTTGTGGCCAGAGGCACACAAACTCATCTCATGGGCGGAGGGGCACTTGGTGTCTACTGTAGCAGACCATATCTCAGAGACTGCCAACCACCAAGCAGACTGGCTCAGTTGGGCCACCGTGGACCACAGGGAGTGGCAGCTCCATCCAGATCTGTTTCGTCACATTTGTCGCCGATTTGGGAATCAGGTGATGGACCTGTTCATGACACAGGTGAATGCTCAAGTTCCCCGCTTCATATCCAGATACCCGACCAGAGGGGCGGAGGACACAGATGCATTGCGCTGCAGCTGGCCGAGCAGTCTCCTGTACACCTTTCCCTCCCCTTTCCACTTCTTCCAGGGACCATCAGGAAGATAGAGTCAAAAGGGGGGGGGAAGTAATTCTAATAGCACCAAATTGGAAACCGTGGTATGTGGACTTAGTGCAGTTATCCACGTCCTCTCTGTGGAGAATTCCCTGGGAGGAAGTCTGTCTGTGCCAGAGGGTTTTGTTACATCCAGAGCCTCAGTGGCTCCAATTGATTGCCTGACTATTGAACAGAGCCTCCTGAGGGAAGCAAACTTCACCACCAGAGTCATCTCCCCTTAGAGGCATCCAAACGACTGTTCACCATGAGGATCTACAATTCCACATGGTCGGTGTTCATCAAGTGGTGTCGTTCGGCGTCCTTAACACCTTCTGAAACCTTGACCACGTCCTGGAATTCTTTCAGGACGGGTTAGATAGGGTCCTTGCTCACAATACGTTACACCGCCGATAGCAGGACTTTCCACGTTACTTCCCAGTGTAGGACACAGTCCTCTATCGCACCTCCCGCCCATTAAAAGATTTCTAAAGGGAGTGGCGAACCTGTGTCCCCCGACTATCCATCATTTTCCAACATGGGATTTGCCAGTGGTTCTTCAGGCACTCATGGGTCCTCCCTTTGAGCCTGTACGCATGGTCTCTCTTCAGCTCCTAACAATGAAGGTTGCGTTCCTGATTGCCATAACATTGTCCAGGCGCATCTCGGAGCTAGGGACACTCTCTTCTTGAGAGGACCTGTGCGTCTTCCATCAGGACAGGGTGATCCTGAGATTAGACCCTTCCTTCCTCCCGAAGGTAAACACTCCCTTCCACAGGGCTCAAGAAGTGGTCTTACTCAACTTCTGTCCGGCTCCATCCCGGGACAGAGAATGCCTCTGGCACATGCCCTACTCTGTTTATTAGGCACTATCACCTAAATGCTTATGCATCAGCAGAAGCATCATTCGGGCACAGAGTGTTGCAGCAAGTAGTGGCCACCTCAGCCGCTACAGACTCATAGGCTCCACCAGTGGCCCCTCCCGCAGTATGCCATGGAGAACGAACATTGGTACTTAACTGAACGTTGCTTCGCATGACATCTGCGGGAGGGGTCACGTCCCGCCCTAGTTAATTGTAGAGGACTAGTGTGGGAGAGGGTGGCCTTGTTGTGATTTCTTTTTCAGATCATCCTCATACTAACTGACTTGACCTTGAGGAAACTGGGGCAGAGGGGGTAGAGGCATGGCTGCAACATTTTCCACTCAGTCTATGGACTAATCAGCACTGATAATAGCCCACAAGTGGCCCCTCTTGCAGATGTCATGAGAAGCGACATTCAGGTAAGTACTAACCATATTTCATATTCACTGTTCCCTCTAAGGTGCGCGGCTGCGCAGCCGCGCACGTGGCAAGAAACCCCCACGCAGCAGTTTCTAACTGCCGCGCAGAGATTTCTATCAAAGCAAACGTGGGGAAGTCCTTTGCAGGCGGCTAGAACTGGCCGCCCGCAAAGGACTTCCCCAGACTGGGAGAGATATTTAAAAAAACGGCGGTCCTTCTAGCTCGCTTTGTTGCTTGGTTTGCTGCAGCCCTGGGGAGCCATGGAGAGGGCGAGTCAGAGGCAGCCCAGCACCTGGCGTCCCACCCACCCCCTCGGCGGCACCGAGATGGCTCTCCTGGACGCCTGACCTGCCGGTATCTCTCCCCCCCCCACTTTCCGCCTTCCGGAAGCCCATCGCTTCGGGCGCTTCAAGCTCTTTTCTTTCCTCCCATCCCTTGCCCTGCTTTCTGCTCGAACGGAATATCTGTTGCTGCCTCCTCCCCCCCCAACAGCACTGCCGGATTTGCCGCCCAACGCTGCGGCTCAGGTGAAGCCGCCAAAGCTCCCGCCAGCACCCCTGCTTAGGTGAGGTGTTCCAAGCGGAGGGGGAGGCACCGCCGCAGCTGCCATGGGCGGGGGCGCCTGCGGGAGCTTTGGCGGCTTCACCTCGGCTGCAGCACTGGGCAGCAAATGTGATGGTCCTCTTGGAGGAGGAGCAGATCCACGCAGATGACGTCGCCGCAACATGACTGGAGGAGGAATTCTGGGAGTTGAAGTCCACAGTCTTAAGCTGTCAGGTTTGAAGATCCCTGTGTTTTTTTCCCCTAAAGGGTTATGGGTGCAAGGATCTTGTAATTTGACAGCTTTAAGACTTGCATGCTTCACTGCCAGAGTTTCTGAGCCAACATGACTAGAGGAGGAATTCTGGGAGTTGAAGTCCACAAGTCTTAAAGCTGTCAGGTTTGAAGACCCCAGAGGTTTTTTTTCTAAAGGGTTAGGGGTGCGAGGGTGTTGTAACAATAGCTTTAAGATTTGCGTGCTTCAAGAGCTAGACTTTCTGAGCCAACATTTTGGTTGCTAAACAGGACCGTTGTTAAGTGATACTGATATTATATAACACTTTTAATTAAGCGGGTACCTTGAATAAACATAACTTTGAGTTTCAAATAATACTGATTTCGTTGTTGTCTTAGGTGACATCTGTTAAAAAAATTCAGGTGCTCAGGCATGAAAATGTACCGCTCAAACACTATACTTTTCCACTCACACTGAAAAAAAATTAGAGGGAACATTGTTCATATTTCATTCTAACCATATTTATAATTATATTCATTTATTTGTTCCTATTAAATATATTGGCATACATATAATTCAGTGGTGAAATTCATTTTTCCCCCTATCAGTTCTGTGGGCATGGCTTGGTGGACATGGCTTAGGGGTGGTGGGTCATGTGACTGAGTGGGCGGAGCCAACTTTATATCACTCACAGCAACTCACTAAGCCACACCTACAGAACCGACAGAAACGTTCGGCCAGCCAGGTCTTCTAACATTTAACCTGGCTGCTGCTTGCTTCCTTCTTATGTTTGCTCTATGTGTATGAGCCTGAGAAGGAAGAGAGAAGCAGCCACATTGACTGCTGTGGCAGAGAGAATTTTTCTCCCTCCCTTCACAGCGGAGCTACTTAGAAGGCAGCCGCTGGCCACAGTCTGTCCCTTTATGGTCCCCCTCTCCCAAGATTGTACCTTGAAGACAGCGACTAGCGGCTGCCTTCTTAGCAGCTCCGCTGTGACACTCCTTCCGGCTGCTGCCATTCTCTTGGACGGGTCCAGCTGCAAGTGGCATCAGCAGGTAATGGGGGGCGTGTGTGCAACTGCCGGGGGAAAGCCGGAGCTGGGGAATAGCGCATTCCCTGGCCCAGCAGAGGCAGGCAGTGAGCAGGCGGTGGTTCCGGGGCAAGGCCGGAGCTGGGGAATGGTGCATTCCCTGATCTGAGGTTGGCGGCAGCTCTGAGGCCTCAGAGAATGGCACGTCTCTGGGCCCCAGACCCTGATCCAAGGTGAAGGGCGAGCAGGTGGCATACATTGCTTACCTTTGGTGAGCTAAGTGGGTGAGTGGCGAAGGCAATATATATAGGGTGATGGGCCAGAAGGGCCAACCAGGGGTCGTTTGTATTGGTTCGTTGAACCGATTCAAATAGTCCCTACCGGTTTGCCCAAACTGGCCCAAACCAGTCAAATTTCACCTCTGATATACATTCGTATTTTACCCATAAAATATATTTGTATGATTCGACAGGAAGTTCTCCAGCTGGACAGACATGGGAGATGTGGGCTCCTAAGAGTCTCACATGAACCCTGTCGGACAAACCATCTCTGAAGATTCTTTTGAATCACTGAAGGTGGGGGTGAAGAAGGGCAGCGTTTCATCAGACCCTGAGAGAAGCAACAGATCTCTCGTGGGTTAGAGATTTGCCTATGAATCGGAGTTGGGGTGTCAGCCTTCATGGCTGACAAGATGCTGACCCTTTTGTCAAATAAGTTGAACAGGCAGGGACCGGGAGAGATAAAAGTACTGGTAAGAGAATTTAACTGACCCACAACTATAAATTAAATCTGGAAAAGGCAAAGACATTTTGAGAACATAAATAATACTGATGGTGAGATCGGGACTATTTTTTCCCTAAAAGAAAAAGAACAAAGGAAGGTGGAGGGTTGTAACACCAGCCCCCCACTCCGGAAGTACTTTGTCTGCACTTTCGAACAGAAGAACAGAAAGCAGAACAGTTACAAACCCATATAATTATAACGTTAAATTTGGTTTTGGATCTTAAAACAGAAACCAATATTTTTACTTTGTTTGAATTCTTTCCAGCTAAAATAATCAAGAAAAAGCACGTTTTTCCTCTGAACCCACTCAATATAAACTCTAATCTGGTCTCCGATATCAAATAGAAACCAAATATTTTTATCTTTTTTTTCTCTGATAACGGATAATCTAACCTTGACTGTGTGGGAAGTTTTAATTAACCAACTATCATAAATCAGGAGTTGCAAGAGCAGGAGGCAAAAGAGACACGTACCCGAATCTAGCTCCTTATAAGTTTGTTCTAATTGATATGTCTTAAGCAATTGTGGCTGATCAGAGACAGAAGGTGACAGGGGGAAGAATTATTGCAGAGATAAGAACTAGAAAATACTAGGTTTTTTTCTTTCTTTTCTTTTTTCTTTTCCTTCCCTCCTTCGTTTTTTTATTTTACTGCAAAAGATTAAGATGGCCCTGGCTTCACTTCTGGTCCCACAGTAGCTAAAACGTAAGGTGAACCAGAGCCTCAAAATCGAACTTTGAATAACTAACTGCAATCTTGGAACTGGATATTAAGGAAGAACAAAAGACCAAGATGGCTCCCATCGTTCTCCCCTACAGCAGTGGAGGTGGACAAGCTTAAGGTGGACCAGAACTCTGAAATAACTGTAAAGCTAATTCTAACTTTGGAACTGGACATCATGGAAAGCTGGGAATTTGAAGAACTACGTGATATTATAAAAAACATGCATAAATCATTAAAATCAAGCCTAAATAGAATTCTGAACCCAGAGAAGCAGATATCTAAAGAAGAATTCAAAGAAGAAGAGGGGCAAGGGGGGCAAGTTAATGAAGGAGTAGAAACGGAGGGAAACAAAAGGCAGCGGTTGAGGCTGTTAGCGACATAAGGGAAACTGAAGGACCTCCCCCAACAAAGGAAATTAAAAACATCCTTTTGGTGGTGACCTGGGGAAAGCTGGGGAGAGTGGATGTGCCGAAGCAAAGAGAAGGGAGAGGGCAGGAGCAGAGAAGTGGGACAAAAGAATTACTAGGAAAAAAATCAGACAACCAGAAATTTTATGTGGGAGAATATAAAACTAAGATAAGGATTTTATTTCTAAATATTACAATAAAATGGAGTTGCCATTTGATTAAATGTAATAATGGAAAGATAATAAAGCAAAGATTGAAATATATGGAATATTGATAAATATGATATTGATGTGGGAGATTGTGAAAAGCATGACAATAAAACGGAGTTGTTAACTGGTTGAATATAACAATGGAAAGACAACTAAACAAAGGCCAAAATATATAGAATGTGGATAAATATGAAACTGACATGGGGAAGTTGTAAAACAGAGGTTTGCCATTCACTTTTATACATGATAATTAAATTGAGTGGCAAATTGACTGGAAACGACAACAGAAGGACAACTAAGCATGGGTTAAAATATATGAAACATAGAACTTTTAAGATGATGAAATAAAGTGAGATGTTCACCGTTTATTATTCTATACAATAGATTAAGGGAATTGAAATGAATATTGAACAGCGAGGTTTGCTACTCATAGACAACTAAAGGTAATCTAATCCAAGACATGGAACAATTGGAGAGGGAACATGAAATACACTTATAATGGGAAACTATTGAGACTTAAAGGCAGAATCACAAATTGGGGGTGAGTATGGATGTATAATTATATAAAGATAATGATGAGAATAGCTGGGAATTGTAACCAGGTCTACATCTCGACCAAAAGTAGGCTTGGGGTGGGGAGGTTGGGTTTAAAAGTACAATGACTATATAAGTATACTTTTTTGTTCTATTTTTTTAAAAGGAGGGGAATATATGTTTAAAATTAAATATGTATATTACATACGTATATGTAAAATGGAGCTTGCTCAGAAGCTGAAATACACCAAGCAAATGAGATGAAGAGTGGGTAGAAAAGGAGAGAGGTAAGGGAAGGAGAGAAGGGTAGGAGGGAGAATGAGGAGAGAAATGAGGAGTGGAAAGGGGAGAGAGGAGTAGGAGAGAGGAAGGGGAAGTAGAGAAGGAAAGGGGGACAGAGAGAAGAAAGGATGTAGGGAGGAGGATGAGAGAAGGAGAAAAAAGTGAACGCACAAATATAGTGTATGGAGGGCAGAAGAGCCAATAACTGTGGTTTTTTTCTTTTTCTCATATGGAAGATGAATTGTAAGTAAGAAGAATTGATGTAAACATTTAATAATACAATACGATGATAGTTATATAATAGTATACATGTGATTATATGTTATGAAAATGAAAAATAAAAAACTTTGCAAAAATACATTTGTATGTTACTTAAATATAACAATACTCCTTCATTTAATTTCTATCTCTTATCGCTAACCATTGTTAAAACCTATTCCATGTTAAATAGTATTTTGTGTCTCCTTTATCTTTTATTTTTAATGTCAATTTATCCATCTCTGCACAATCCAATATTTTCCAGATTATATTTTCATCTGGTGGGGTGTTCTTATTTTTCCAATATTGTGCAAATTCGATTCTCGCTGCTGTCTATACTTAATGTTATATGTGTGGACTATATACTTATAGTCCCTTTGTTATAATTTTCTGGTATTATACCTAACAAAAATATTTCTGGTTTAAAATCTATGTATTGCTTTATCATCTTCTCCAACCATGTATGTATTTTTGTCCAATATTTTCTTGCCTTCACACATGTGCACCACATATTAAAATAAGTACCTGGAGTTTAATTACATTTCCAACATTTGGCGGACGTGATGTTAAACATTTTTGCTAACCTAGCTGATGGCAAATGCCATCTATAAAACATTTTGTAAAGATTTTCTTTATATGCAGTAGCCATTGTCAGTTTATAGTTTCTATCCCAAAGTTTTTGCCATTTGTATAATTCTATTGCATAGCCAAAGTTTATTGCCCATACTATCATTGTTTCTTTTACTTTTTCATCTTCCATTTTAAAATTTAGTAAATAATTATATATTTTCCTTATCAATTTTTCATCTGTCCCTAATAACACCTTGTTAAGTATTGTTGATTTTTTATAAAAATCCCATGTTTTCGCATCTTTCTCATATCTCAATTGTATTTGCAGGTGTGGCCACTAAACTAAATCCACCCCTTGGTTTTGTTTTAAGTTCCTTGTTCTCACTTAAAACATCGTTATAGCTGGGGTGGGATCTGGCAGTCACTACTGCCGGTTCTCTTGTGGTTGTGCCGCACACTTGATGGGTGCTCCGTGTGCATGCGCGGTACAATAAAAATTGTTCTGCGCATACACAGCAGCAAAAAACAAGATGGCAGTGCCATAGGCGCCGCCCGGAGAAGTAGTTCAGGAGTGTGGCAGGCCTGGTTCACTGCCAGTTCCAGTGACCCAGGCTGCCAAACCATTACCGAACTGATCCGAACTGGTAGGAACCCACCACTGCTTTATAGGTTATAGTTTTTTCCATATGAACAACATTTGGATGTATCAATGCTTCCATTGTAGAGAGCCAGACTGGTATTTTCATATAATTTTGTGATTTGATTTTTTCCCATACTAGAAATTGAGCATTTCTTGCATAGTTCCTTTGAAAATATCTATGTGCCACGCTCCTACCATACCATAAAACACTATGCCATCCTAATTGAAGATCATGTCCCTCCGATAATAGTAATCTTCTATTCCTCAAAGTTATCCCTTCTTTTACCCGTGTAAGTACAAATACCTAATAATATAGCTCCCAATCTGATAGCCCAAAGCCTCCATGTCCTTTAAACTCCTGTAACATTTTCAATTTTATTCTAGCTTTTCCCCCCTTGCCAAATATATTTTAAAGTCTCATTTAATTCTTCAAAATATTTTTTCTCTAGCTTTATCCGTATTGTTTGAAATAGGAAAAGTAACTTCAGTATTATGTTCATTTTTTATAGCAGCTATTTTCCCTATCATTGAGAGTGGTAAGTTCTTCCATTTCTCCAGGTCCGACTTAATTTGTTGCATTAACTTTGTATATCTCTTTAATTGTTACATATCTTGATATTAGACAGATTCCTAAATATTTCACATTCTTTACTATCTGAAGGTCTACCTTGTTTGCCAATTCATTTCTGTTTTTCTGTAAGATTTTTAACTATTATTTTAGTTTTTTATTTATTTTCAATCCTACAACTTCTCCATACTCCTTAATTTTCCCTATCAGTCTGGTGCCAGTATCTAATGGTTCTTCTAATATAAAAACTAAATCATCTGCAAATGCTTGTAGTTTATACCTTTCTTTTTTTATTTCCAATCCTTTTATCTGGATGCTGTCTAATATTTCTAGTTAACACTTCTAATGTTTATATAAATAACAGTGGAGATAATGGACGTCTTTGTCTCATGTGTTTTTTAATATGGAAGTTTTCTGTCACATCTTCATTCACAATAACTTTTGCTCTCTGGTTTGTGTAAATTGCCTTAATCGTATTTATAAATCTTTTTCCAAAGTCCATACATTTTAGTTGTTACACCATAAATTGCCAATTTACATTGTCAAATGCTTTCTGAGCCTCTAAGAAGATCAATCCTAGTTGTTTTTCACAATGTACTTCATAGTACTCCAGTGTATCTAAAATTATTCTCACATTGTTTCAAATTTATCTTTTAGGTAGAAACCCATTCTCCATGCTGTTGACGGGAGAGTCCAGGATTCGTTATTCTAGCCTGCTAACTCATTTGAATGAATTGAAATTCTGAAGACATGAATCCTTGGCAACGGTCCCCAGTCTTTCAATTCAGTCTCAGCTCGCAGGACTGATTTTCTTGAGCTCCCAGCTCAGTTTTTGAAAGTGTTGTATTATGATATAACTCAGTTTGACATCAATAGAAGAGAACAATAGTACATTGCACTGTGAGTTACTGCCCTAGGCACTGTTGCGGGACTCTTTAGCCAGGATCTTAAAGTGAGGCTTCAGTGCTAATCTGGATAGTTGGACGCTAAGTATTCTACGACCAATAGCTTTTCCCACTTCTTTTTTTGGCATCTCAGTATCAGACTAGTGGCCATTTTGTTTGCTCCAGTGAACATTTTGTATACTCCGGTGGCCATTTTATGGCCTCTGGCTGCTATTTCACCTCATTGGCTGCCCAAAACATTTTATTGATATTGGTCCCATGATACTTTGGCCTTTGTATTCGCCATGGGGAACTGGTCATTTAGGCCTACCCCACAGGCTTGTTGTCAGTTTACAGGGTTCAGGTCAGCTAGGCCTACCCTGTCTATTGCACTGCTTCACTACAATTGAAGCTATTAGATCAGCCTCAACTCAGCAGCATGATCTTCAACGGCCCAGAATTTTTTTGCAGAAGGCTCATCATTGACTGTGGATTGCTTCATTCATCTGACGGTTGGTGCTACTATGACTGAAAACAATGCTGCTTCGGGCCCAGCCCAGGCTAATTCTTCACGGCTGGGGTCTGGGTGTCGTGTCAAAGGGCTTAGCAAACCTAGATCTGCTAGTCCAGCAGCAGCAGCAAAATTAGGGCCAAGGCTAGAGCTCAAAAGAAGGCTTCTTCAGCCGAGGAGAAGGCAGCCAGTCAGAGCCAACAAGCCTTGGATAGAGTAAACAATCTAGGCCAGTAAACAATGGGTTAGTGCTAAACATACTAAAACAAAGTCATCAGAGGCTTCTCTATTAGGAGTTGATATGGATAAGCTTGGTCCTTCCAAACAAATAGGATCACGTCCTCCACCTAGGACGGTCACCTGAGGCTCTTAGTGAGCAAGGGGAAAATGTAGATCTGACTATACCATTTGGTCCTTCAACTTCTCGAGATTGTTTAAGACCACTTCAGACCACAGGCCTTTCAACTGAGGCAGAGACCCACCCAGTGGACATAGAGGAGCAGGAGATGCCTGCCTATTTCAGGAAGTGGATCTTGCAGGCAATTAGGCAGGAGATGGCCGTATTTCAACAAACTCAGGCGCCTTGGCCTCACAGTAGTACAGCTATGGAGTTGGACACGGGGTACCATGGGGGGAACCCAGATATGATCAGGGGATTTGGCATGAACCATCATCTCCTGAGCCTTTGGCTAGAAGTCCATCTCCCTTATCTGAGGGAGAGATGCAAGGGGAGGGTGGGTTTTCTGAAGGAGAAGGTGAACAACCAGCCTTGCCAAATTTTAGAGGCCTATTTAACCCATCTCTTTTTAAGTTCCTGCTTTCCAAGGCAAAAACAAAGGCCCGCCTAGGAAAGGACTCAAATTGCTCCAGATTCTGCCCAAGGCTCGGTGGCAGAGGATGACTTTCTTTTCATGGAAAAGACGACAGCTGCAGACGCTATTCCTATTCCTGGATGTAATTAAGAGGCAGTGGATTGCTCTGGCCACTCTTTCTAGGCCAAGTAATTTTGAAAACTCTGTATGCAGTTGACTCTGACCTTTTGACTGTAGTGCAGGTTTGGATGCGCCGATGGCCACATTGACTTCTACCTCAGTGCTGCCACCCAATGTTGAGGACACCTTGAAGGCGGAGGACAGACGGGAGGAGATGGCTCTGCGCATAGCCCATCAGGCTGATTCCTGGGTCATCAGGGCCATGACAACTGCTTACGTTTTAACCAGGACATCTTTGTGTTGGCTATGGCAACTGCAAGATAGGATTACAGCAGATGATCTCCGTGCACATCAGGATGTCTAGAAGAACATGGCTGCAGCAGAGTTCATCACTGAATGCAGCTAGGTTTGCGGCTTGAGTTATGGCTACGAACGTTACAACCCGTCATATGATCTGGTTGCGTCATTGGCGCATGGACACTAAGCAAAAGTGGAAGTTGGTGTCTTCTCCTTTTCTGGGGGGGACAGCTTTTTGGGGATTCCTTGTCATCTTTTTTTATTGAGACTAAGGACAAGAGGAAGGTGCTGCATTCACAGGGCAGAAGGTCGGAATTTCATCCTTCACCGTATTTTAGACAGCAGCCTTTTCGTCAAAGTTAGACGGGGTCTAATTTTATCCACCAATAGCTGCCATTTCTCGGGTGCTCCAATTATCAATACAATAGATACCAATCAGATAAATCTGGATATGGAACTGGGGCCAGAGGTAGACAGCACTTTCAGGGCAAGTGATCATTTCGTGCCAGGGACAATAAGCCCTATCGCCATCAGAAATGACTTGGAGGCATCACTGCCGATAGGAGGTCGGTGGGTGTTCTTCTCCGACAGATGTGGGGAGATAATGCCTGATACCTGGGTACTGGAAACAGTGACGTCAGGGCTAACCCTGGAATTTCGTTCCCCTCCTCCAAGGTTCTTTCTCCACTGTCCCATGTGCAGAGACCCAGGGAGAAAGGGTCTTATGGAAGCAGCAATCCAACATTTGTTGGACATTTGGGCCATACAACAGGAACAGTGGGGACAGGGATTTTATTCAATGCTGTTTGTAATCCTGAAGGCTTCGGGGTGGGTGGGGGGGTGGAGGGCAATTCTCAATGGGGTCTTAACAGTCATCTGATTTACAGATGGTTCAAAATGCATTCTCATCAGTCTATTCTGGTGGGAATCTGGCACGGGAACCTTTTGACTTCAGTGGACCTGATGGAGGCTTACTTCCATATACCTATCCATTCAAATCACAGACAGTACCTGAGATTCTGTTACAATGACAGGCATTTCCAATATGCAGCCCTTCCATTCGGACTTGAGTCGGTCTCAAGGACGTTCACCAAAGTTCTAGCAGCACTGGCTGTCTATCTTCGGACACTGCCCATCTGAAACCAGTGTTATCTAGACAATTTACTGATTCAGGCCTCATCATAGAGACAGGCATAAAGGGACCTTCGTACCACCATTCTAAGAGAACATGGGTTGTCTGTGAATCTGGACAAATGTCATCTAGTCCCCTCTACGAGACTGGTGCACTTAGGGGCACTTATATACACTATTACCGGACATGTCTTTCTTTCCCAGGAGCGGGAGGACAGTATCAGGGCACTGACAGATTCAGAAAGACAAGGTGGTTCCGTCGGTGCTGCTGTTTCAGCTGCTGGGGAAACTAGTATCTTGCATCTCCCTAGCACTCTGGGCACAGTTCCATGGCAGACTACTACAGTGGTTTATGCTACCCTACCAGAAAAACACATCGCAGTACATCTCCAGTGAAAGTGTGGGTGCCAGCAAAGGTTTTACAATTGCTGCACTGTTGGGGGTCCAGGGCCATAACCAAGGGTTGTGTTTTTAGGTAGATGGACAAGTTGACCATTACAACAGATGCCAGTCTACTCGGCTGGGGGGCGGCATTTCAGAGACAGGTAGCCCGGGATAGGTGGACTCCACAGGAGTTAACTCACAATATAAATTGGTTCAAAAGTGAGTGTGGCATGCCTTGCTCTCTGCCTTTCACCAACAGATCTCGGGTGACTATGTCCTGATCTTAATGGACAATGTGGCCACAAAGGCCCACATCAATTGGCAGGGGGTTCTTGGTCGAAATCCCTCATAACAGAAGCAGAGACATTGTGTTGGTGGGCGGAGGTACACCGCTATCCCACCTGGGATTTGCCCAAGATATTACAGGCACTGACCATAGCACCTTTTGAGCCTTTAAGAGAGACTTGTCTTTGCCTTCTCTCATGTAAGGTGTCATTCCTAGTGGCTATCACATCTGCTAGGGATACATCAGTCTTGGCAGCATTGTCGGTGAGAAAGGATCTCTGTATGTTTCATGGGAACAGAGTGGTCCTGTGGGTGGACCCTGTCTTTATGCCTAAGGTTAACTCCTTGTTTCACTGAGCTCAGGAGTTAATACTGCTGGACTTCTGTCTTAGGCCTCAGCATTCCTTAGAAATGGCATACATTAGATGTATGAAGGGCACTCTGCATTTACATTTATAGGACCTCTTCATTTAGGAAGACCGAGGCCCTGTTCGTATCCTTTCTGCTGTCCACTCTGGGCCACAGGGTGACACCTTCCACAGTGGGGTGTTGGATAAGGGCTTGTATAGCCAGAGCATATGAGAGCCAGGCTCTCCCAGTAACCAGCAGGATCACAGCCCATTCTACAAGAAGTGGAGCTACTACAGCTGCTTAGGCTACTCAGGCGTCAGTAGAAGAGATACATAGGGTAGCAACGCGGACATCACCAGTGTCGTTCATCCACCATTACAGACTTGGTGCATACTCTTCTGCAGAAGCTGCTTTTGGTCGGCGTGTGCTTCAGAAGGTGCTTGAGGAGGACAGCACTTTGGGCCAAGACTGATCCCGCCCATAGGACTTCCGAGGCTTTGGAATGTCCCATCCTGGACTCTCCCGTTGATACCATGGAGAAGGAGCTTTGGTCTTACCTGTGAATGTCCTTTCTCATGAAGATTGATGGGAGAGTTCAGACCCGCCCGGTTGACTGCTTGGCCAGTGGCCGGGAGAGGGTGAAGTTTGGAGTGGATGGAGTACAAGGTTCTGCTTGCTTTGTCTTCATTGTTCAAGACTGGGGACCGTTGCCAAGGAAGGGTGTCTTCAAAATTTTAATTCAGTCAACGAGCTAGCAGGCTAGAATAACCCATCCTGGACTCTCCCGTCGATCTTCATGAGAAAGGTAAGACCAACGCCGCTTTTGGTCAGAATGTATAAATTCATTCAGAAATCTCTGAAGTCTTTCAGCTATTATTGAGACAAATATTTTGGAGCCTGCATTTAGCAAAGATATTGGCCTATAGTTCTTTGTGTTAAATCTGAATCCTCTTTTGGAATTAAGGTGCTATTAGCTTCCATCCAGTCATGGGTTTCCATTTTTTTTACTACTGTTTCACTCGTGCGCATGCATAGAAGTGTCTGGGCAGATGGGCGGAGCCTCCCGCTGCCACTACTATCAGTTCACCTCATCTGGGCTGAACTGGGAGCAACCCACCTCTACTTCCATCCAAGTGTGTAGTGTCTTTGCTTCTAGTAAAACTTTATTATATACTTCTAACATTACAAGATCAATGTGTCTTGTAAATCTTTGTAAAGTTCTACTGGTAGGCCATTATGGACCTGGTGTTTTGTTATTCTTTTGTCTTTTAATCACCTCTACTAATTCTGCCATTGTTATTCTTTCATTCAGCATATTCTTCAGTTTCTGGCACTTTTGGTAAATTAGCTTTTTCCAAGTATTGTACTATTTTTTCCCCAGGAATATTTCATGATCATATAACTTCTTATAGAATTCCTGAATTATATATATAATGCAAATATATATATATATTTGCATTTGATGGTGTAATGTTCCTTCCTCATCCTGAAGCTTACTTATTCATTTCTTTTCTTTTTCCTTCTTCAGTTTATAAGCTAACCATCTTCCATGTTTGTTAGTGTTTTCTAAACAATGTTTTGCTTTATTTGTTGTGCCAATTATTATTCTCCCATTATATTTAATTTGTGTTTAATAAACTCCATTCGATTTTTTAATTTTACATTTTGTGGTTCTTTTTGTAACTGCTTCACATCTTTAATATGCTTTTTCTAGATTTTTTTGTACTATTTCTTTTATTTTTTTCACAATATAAATTATAGCTAATCCCTCATATATGCTTTCATTGTATCCTATACATTTTGTAATGAAGTCTCCCTGTTTCTGTTCTTTTTTTTTAAAAAAAATCATTTCTTTTTCCATCATCTGTAAAAATTCTTTATCTATTAGAATAGATTGATTCAGTGTTCATCTTACTCATTGTCCCTTCCAACTAATTTTATTGGGTTGTGACCAACCCATAGATCTGTTTCTATTTCTATCTCTTGTACATGTGTGCTTAATTCTGTGACATCCAGATCACATCTATTCTAGACCAAGATTAATGTCTGTTAGAATAAAATGTGTATTGGTTTCTCCCTGGGTTCATTTCTCTCCACATATCCTGTATATATTCTTCTGTCATGTTTTTAAAAAAATCCTACGTAGAGTTTTCCTCATTTTTTTAGTTCTTTTACTACATTTATAATCAAGTTTAGTATCAACTATTACATTCAAGCCTTCTAAGATACAGATATTTTTATTCTCTATTTCAAGTATCTTGTGAAGTCTTTTGTAAAATTCTTCTTATCTGTTATTTGGCGCATAAATAGCAACTAAAAGTACCATATTTTTCAGGGTATAAGATGCACCTTTTCCCCCAAAAAAGAGGGTGAAAATCTGCATGCATCTTATACATTGAATACAGCATTTTTGGCCTCCTGAAACCCCGCCTCCTTCTCAAAATGGACATGCAGAGGGTTTGGGAGGCCTGCAAAGTGCTTCAGAGGGCTGAGAAGGGCAAAAACAAGTGAAAAATGGGCCATTTTTTGCTCATTTTTGCCCAGTCACGAGGAGCATTCTACAAGGCTCCTAAAGGCTATCCATGCCCTATTTTTGGCAAAAAAAACAGGCCCATTTTTGCGAAAAATGGGCTATTTTTTGCTTGTTTTTGGCCTCCAGGAGCACTTTGCAGGCCTCCTAAACTCTCTGCATGCTCCGTTTTTCACAAAAAATGAGGCATTCAGAGGGTTTGGGAAGTCTGCAGAGTGCAAATTTTTTTTTAAATTTACCTCTTCAAAATCTTGGTGTGTCTTATACTCTGGTGCGTCTTATACTCTGAAAATACGGTATCTGCTTTTGGTTAATGTCACTTCTATCATCAAGATTCTCCCTTCTTCATCTGTAAAAATTTGATTGGCACTGATTATGTCTTTAATATATAATGCCATCCCTCTTCTCTTTTGTTGAGATAGTGAGGAAAATAATTTCCCCAATTTAGGATACTCCAATAATTTATTATAGTGTTTTTTAATATATACTTCTTGTAATGAAATTATATCTAATCTGTTTTTTAATGTTTTTTTTTAATTTTCAAAACAAACACAAAACATCCTTCTTTACATACTGTAGAAAGTGTATCAGTTGGTTACAAAAAGGCTTTCGTGCATCTCTTCCACAATCAACAAACATAATTCATATTAACTAGTATTTTAACTCAGATATTTATAGATGTTATTATCATCATAACTCCATTTTCATTTGACTATAATTGTTTAAACATCCTTCATCATAAAATATACCAAGATTTAATACATAACTACATACTGGCATTTCATTTACTATTTCTAAAATCCTCCAATAACACTGAATCCTTATATCCTATTCTAGCTAACCATCCATTATATTTAATAACAAAATTTTCTAATCCTCCTCTCCAAATCACTGTTTACAATTTACATCTCATTTCCTTATATTATACATACATACATACATACATACATACATACATACATACAATCATTATTCCTCCTTTATTTGACTATATCCTGCATCATATCATTTCCCCCCTAGTAATCAAGACTTAACTAAATCTAACTTAATTCTTTTTTTAATTATTATTATTAACCTTTATATATAATCTAAAAGGGTTTCTAATCTTCCTTTCATGGATACCATTCAATATTCATATCCAGTTATTACTCATCATAACACTACACATTATATACATTATTATCATTATCATTTATTTAACTATATCTATTATCACTAAATTTCGCTAGGTTTAGCTAGACATAACCATATACTGGTATTTCATTTAGTATTTCTAAAATCCTCCAATGACACTAAATCCTTATGTCCTATTTACATCCAGTTTCCTTATGTTGTACCCATACCTATATATACGTTGTTATCATTAACCCTCCTTTATTTAACTATATCCTGTATCATAACATTTTCCCCCTAATAATCAAGACTTAACTGTATCTAACTTTTTATTAACCTTTATATATAATCCAAAAGGATTTCTAATTTTCCTTTCATGGGTACCATTCCCTATTCATATCCAATTATTACTTATCATAACACTACACATAGTATAAATTATTATCATTATCAATTATTTATTTAACTATATTGTCACTAAATTTCACTAAGTTTAACTAGTTGTAAATTATACACTTCCCTCTATCAACCTGTATCTTTCCAGTAGCAAAACAGTCTCATATCTTCTGCCATTTGTGGTGTCAGTCCTCTAATCATCTCCTTAATCAACTCTGTATGGACTCCTCTTAGCAACTCCTTGCTTGTAAAATCTCTCACATAATTTCGATGCCCTCCTTCTGTTTCCTTAATCAGCTTATCTTTGATTGTCAGTAGTGTTATCAATGATATTGTTAATAAAATTTCTCTTTTTAAATCCATAAATTCTTTTGTTTTTTCTTCTTCTGTATCTTGCCATCTGGGGTAGATTTTGCCTCCATTTAATTTCCCTTTCAGTATTCCAGTCTTTCCATTTTCAGAGACAAACCAATCACCATAAATATCAGCAAATTTAATTTCTTTATATTCTTCAATTTTTAGGATTTTAACCGCCACTTTTTCCACTTGATAAACATCTCCAACTTCTTCATCATATTTTGGTGTTAGATGCTCTACGTCTTCCAACTTTTTCTCTATCCCTCTCATATGTGTTTGATAATTTCTGTATCTCTGAGAATATCTTTTGCAGACTTAAAGTTTCTTTCTGCTGTTGAAATTGTGCCATTATCTATAGCTAACAAACACTGCTGCTCTAGCTTGGAAGGTTAACAAGATTAAGCATAGATTCACAATAACGTTTTATTTTCACTTTTCTCTGGTTAAAGATATATTTCAAAGGGACATCTGTATGCTTTTCTTCTTATCACTCTCTATAAACAAGCAGTGAGACCTTGGAGTGCCAAGCCAAGATAATCAGTTAGAAAAGTAAGAGTGTTTCATTTCCAATACACAAACCTCCAGCCTCCAAGTAGCAGTGTTATTGTTGCAAATTTTTTTGTTTCTTTTTGTATCTTTTTTGTATTTCCGATTCCGATGAGTTAGAAGAACATCCACAGTAATGAAAGAGGAGAATTTTAGTCCATAGGTTACAAAGAATAATAAAAGAAAAAAAGTAGAAGAAAACTTAATCCATTCATTTTAAAAGGCTGCATAAATTCCATCCATGAAGATAGCATTTAAAAAGTAAGATAACCCACTGTCCAAAACCATTCCAAACTTAATTCCGCCACTTATTTCTTCCGTTCTCCAATTTAAATTAATTTTAAGTTTTTTATAGGCAGTCTCTTTTTAAAACGGTAAAAATTCCTCACCAGCTGGAAACACTTTATCTTTCCATATCCTTCCGTTTTGGAGCCGCCCAACTTCATCAGCCTAATGGCTGGATTTTTTGTCGCTGGCTTGAAGAACTTCTCTTGTATTGATTAGGGACTTTGCGATGTCCCTGAGATCAGCAAGACTTATTCCTATTCACCATCTCTGCGGGACGGTTTAGGTCCGTTTGGACCACCCAGTGGCAAAAGTATCAACAGCTATCTAAGAGCATTAAGATTGCATGTCGTCTCATCGCAACATTGGCTCCTCCTTAGTTTATATTTAACCTTAATTTTTCTAATTTTGTGGATTTTTTTTTCATAGGGGAGTTTAGTCTATTTATGTTAACTGATAACATTTTTGTTTGTTTTTGCATTGTTTCACTTGTATATAGGTCTTATGCCCTGGTAGTTTTTATTTCTCTCTGTTCCTTTGTTCTTACTCCTTACTCCTTGTTCTTGCTCTGCTTGTTCTTTTTTCTCAGCTTCGCTTTCATCTTGTTGTGTAGACTTTTCTTCTGTGATTGACACTTCCTGTCCTTTATATTCCAATTCTCTCCTCACTTCCTGGCTCTCTTCTCTATTGAAGTGGCGGTCATAAAATTCCATGGTCTTGTCAAATGAATCCAGTCTGTATCTTTTTTCATGCCAGGTAACTAATATTTCTTCAGGTATCAGCCATCTAACGTTTACGTTATATTTGATCAGCATTGTAGTGAGAAAGTAGTATTGTTTCCATAGGTCTCTTACTCTCCTAGGGACCTGCTTCAAGACTACCAGTTGTTTCCCCTTGTATTGCAATAGCTCTTGTCTTGCTAAGTATTTCGTCTCATCGATTTTTTCCTAAGTCTCACATGTACTTCTCTTGGAAAGTTGTGTCTCCACGTAGTTTGTGTGTATTCTAAAGATTTCATCAAGCTCTACCTCCATATCCCGCTTATCAGTCCTTAGTGCCTTTGCCAACAATTGTTTCAATATGTCTGGTAAATCTTTCCCTTTCTCCTCTAGTGTAAAGTTCCCAAAAGATAGCCTAATTAATTTATGAGCCTCAAGACAAAGTTTAAAAAAAACCATTCATTTATTAGGATCAACATCTTGGCATGACTTTCTGTGGAGCCGCAACTAAATTTCACTTAATGGTGTCTGAACTTTACCCCTGTGTCCCCTCCCCTCTGCCTGAAGTCATAAATCACATTCACCAACAAGATGTTATAGCAGGTTGTGGACATGCACATTCACATGTTAGCTGCAAGAATATGAGACTTGACTCTGGTCAAAAGTATGCATGGAATTCTCCCTTCTCTAGTTGATAGTAGTCATGGAAACGCTTTACACATTGACATCTGGCTGCCTTCACTTCGCCCTAGGGGGAAGGGGCTTCTGCAGCCTTAAGGGCTTTTTGGGATGCATTGATGGCCTGTTTGGGGCCTTGTTCTGGTTGGGCCCTGGGCAGTAGGTCTGGCCTTGGTTTTGTGGCTGGAGTTGGGCATGCAGCGGCCCATCCCCCCACATCTGTAGCATTTCAGCGGACTTCAAGGGAGGGCTGGTCTCAGGGTCTGCTGTGGTGCTGTGGTTCCCCGTCGGCTGGGTGGTTTTAGGTCAAGTTGACTTCTCCCTTTTGTGTCCGGTTGCTTTCTCATGTCGTTGGCGCACAACCTGTTGTTGACTTTTGTTGCTACTCAGAACCACTCAGAGAGTCGATTTGGGATGTCGCAGTATGCGGTTACCTGGGCAATTTGCTTGTTCTGAAAAAATGCACCAGCAGCCGCTCTGGTAAAAGGGGTAGCCTTCCTATGATCCTCCTAAATTTACGGATGTGCTCTTTGATGGGGCGGCCCCTTTGCTTTAGGTTGCTGAATTCCTCTTCTGCATATGGGTCCTCCTCCACCTCCTCAAATCTGGCCTCTAGCAGTTGCAGGAAGTCAACTATGTCTTGCAGTTGGGGGGCTCTCCTCTTGTGGAGGGCTGCTAACCATTCTCTTGCTTCTCCCTCTAGCCCCTCTGTGATGGTATTCACCATGGCCCTGGGGGATGGGTAGAGGTGCCCATAGCGTTCTAGGTGGATATCAGCTGAATCAAGGAATAGAGCTAGCTGATCTGAGTCCCTGTCAAACTTTCCCCTGAATTGGGGTAGGTCATTCAGCCCTACTCCTCCAACCTCCTGTCAGCCTCTGTATGCTTGCACCTGATATGGCTGGTCACCTTCACCTCTAGTTTGGAGAGGGAAGGGGGTTGCCTGCTCTTGGCAGGCTGTCTGCTGCATGGGAGAGGCACTGGTTGCCGTTTTGGGCTCTTCTTTCTATTGGGTGGGGGAGGGGGGCTGTGCTCCAGTCTGCGTCTCCTCCCTTCAACAGGATCAGATGTCCCTCCCTTCTCTTTTGGGCAGCATGATGGCCTCTCATCATGAAGGGTGGCCCGGTCAAACTCGTCCCTCAGTTGCTCTATTGTACTCCCCAGGGATTCCATCTGGGGCTTTGGAAGCCTGACTTGTGCCCAGTCCCATATCCAGTCCACCCTTGCTCGTTCACTCGAGACCCTTCCCTTTATCTGGGAATTGGGGTAAGGAAACTCAACTTCAGCTGCTTTAGTGGCTAATTTCCATCAATATTCATCCTTTCTTGCTTCTGCCACTGGGAAAGGCATCGCAGGTTGAAAGTCTGGAGCCCTGATGTCGAGGGCTGGCTGAACTCCTCCAGCTGAAATCAGGCTTTCTTCCGATAATCCACCTTCTGCCATGGTTGCCTGATTTTCCCTCCAAGCACCCCAAATATCGGGAAGTGACTGGAGAGCCCGGTTCAGGAAGCCCAGAAATCTTGATAGATTTTTAAAGTCAGTTTCGGCTCTCTGTGAAGTTCCCAAGAGATGACCTAATTAGTTTACGAGCCTCGAGACAAAGTTTTTTTTAAAAAAACATTCATTTAGTGGGATCAACATCTTGGCATGACCTTCTGTGGAGCTGAAATTATATTTAACTCAGTGGCGTCTGAACTTTACTCCTGTGTTCCCTCCCCTCTGCCTGAAGTCATAAATCACATTCATCAACAAGATGTTACAGCAGGTTATGGACATGCACATTCACATGCCAGCTGCAAGAATATGAGACTTGACTATGGCCAAAAGTACGCATGGAATTCTCCCTTCTCGAGTTGATAGTAGTCATGGAAATGCTTTACACATTGACATTTAGTATAGTCTGAAATCTGAGATAATGAGCTATTTTTACTGATTCTAACATTATCACAGTATTTTCTAGTTCTTTATTTGCTTGTGATAATCTAATTTATGTCATCAAATTTTTTTCTCTGTTCTGATTTCTCCTCCATTTTCTGAATTCTTCATTCATTTTTTGTTATTATTGCTGAAAGCTTTCAAGTTTTTCATCTGTATTTTGAATTTTTTCTTTCATCTCTTCCATCATTTCTCACTTCTCATATATCTTTCTTTATCTCATGATTCTTTTGTCATGGCCTCCTGCAGCAACTCCTGCTATGATGAAACATTGTTCGCATTTCCTTTTGGAATATATTTGATTTTTCCAGCTATAGCATACTCTCTATTGATCTCTAATTAGATGGACTCGAGGAGGCCTATGGTGGTGTGGAAGATGCCTTCTTCTCTATTTTAGTTAGATTTGAGGTGCTTGTCTTGACTGCTAATAGACTAGCAACAAATACACCCACCCTACTAACTGCCAAATGCTATCAGCCAAGGCTAACCACAAATCGTCACCCCAGCACTTCAATATCACATGTATTTTTTTTTTAAAAAGACCCTATCTCAACTCCAATTCCCTCTAATTCAATTGTCTATGTCAATTGAGTTTATAATCCACAAGGCCTGCTTGTTCCAATAGTCCACTAATAATCCACCAGTCCAATAATATTCCTATAGTCCATAAGGTCAATCTAAAATCAATCCACACAGTCTCTTCTTTATAAAGGTCAAAGAGTAGAAGGGGGGGGATATTTGTCCTTAAGAATGTTTTCATACTGTCTTTTCTCCTATTAAATACTATTTGTAATCTACTAGGTCCACTGCATCCCCAGTCTTTAATATTCCAATATTCCAAAATGCCAAACTCAAACCCAAAGTCTTCTTCCCACATTCTCAAAATAATGTTTATCTTTCAATTTAATCCTTCAGTTATTCAATAGTATTTGTAATCCACAAAGATTCAAAAGGAGTTCTTCTCTACAACTGCAACTTAACTTGCTTTTCCCATGTTAATTTCCTAAATAAACTCTGTCTTCAATCTGTTTCTAAACATCAGATGTAACAGTTCTCAAAATAAAATAATCTGGTCCAATCTGTTCCACAATATTTAGTTTCTTCCAAATATTTCTTTTATATACTAACTTTGTCCAGTAAGTGTCACCCTTACTCTTTTTTCTCCCTTTCCACACTGTATTTTTCAAGAAGGAGAAGGAAAACTTTCACTTATTTTAGTTGGAATCATAGGGGAAAATGCCCAGTTCAATCTTTTGCTATCCTTTTTAAAATTAGATTTCCATTTGCTTCTCTTTCTGTTCCATCAGATGTGTAATCAGCTCAAAACTTTAACTCACCGTTTTCCTTTGGAGGAGGGAATTCCCTCCTTTCCGCTCTCTGTAGCCACCTTTCTTCTTTATAATACTTTTAAGGGAACTTAACAATTCTGGGTAGAAATTAGGTAATCCTTACCCAGATCCAGTACACTGTTTCTGCTTTTCTCTGGCTTTCTTTGTTCCAGCTGTCACAGGTCTAGTTCAGCCGTTAATGGCTGTTTTCTTCTTCGCCTGTCAAAACGATTTCCCCTGATCCAGAAAAGTGGGCTGCTGTCCACTTGTGATCTATGGGGAGCCCTTCCTATCTTTATCACCCCTACAAGGTGATTTTTGGTTCTGAAGAGTCTCCAGACAGGCAGAAATCAGCTGAGCTTCATGGAGCTCCACTTGCTATAACTGCACTGCTCCGACATCAGCCAGGAAGTCCAGAATTCCACACTTTATAAGGATTTCATTTTCAGAACTAACTGTAGTGTCCTTTGTCATCCCTTCTGTCTTCTCAAGTGTTTCACGCAGGTCATACAATTTTGTTATGGCTACATAGCATCTAACTCCGTACAATCCCCCCTCCCTTTTTCCCACAATAGAAAATGCATAATAGATTAATAGAAAGTGTGGCCAGCCTAAGATCCACAAGAAAAGATGGCTGCAGGCCTGACAGGCGGCCTCTTCTCAGAGAAAAAGTATGTCCTGTAAAAGAATAGTGCAGGGGCTTAATATCTGCTAACTAACCACCTTTCCCCCTTCCCAGGGGGACCCTTTGGCTTATCTGGAAATTTGTCATGGAGTTGTTTTACTAATTTATTCATGTTCCAACTTTTCATCCATGTAGTTTCAGACAAAGGACTAAATATTGCAAATGACCTCTATATAATCTAGAGCAGTGTTTTTCAACCTTTTCTGTGCAAAGGCACACTTTTTTTCATGAAAAAAATCACGAGGCACACCACCATTAGAAAATGTTAAAAAAATTTAACTGTGCCTATATTGACTATATAGTGGGTGTTTTTCCCACGGCACACCTTACACTATGTCACGGCACACTAGTGTGCCGCGGCACAGTGGTTGAAAAACACTGATCTAGAGTCTAATATATTTTTTCTTCATAATGTGTTTCTTCTTGTATTATTATAGGAGGAGGGGGTGATTGGGTCAGAGGTCTTAAACTGGACCCAATCGCAGCTTTCAGTGGGCTACCTGGAAATCGCAGCTTTCAGTGGGCTACCACAAGCTACCTGGTGTATTTTCCCTAGTATCCTAGGTAGATTGAGCTGAATTGTTACTGGATTAATTAAGTGACTTCCTGTTTGCTTGGAGGGTCGTTTTGACTGCTCCAGAGGTTTCAGTGAAGCCTCCTGAAGGTCCCTGAAGCCTTTGGAGCACTCAAAGCGACTCTCCGAGCAAACCGGAAGTCACTTCCGGTTTGCTCAGAGGGTCGTTTTGACTGCTTCAGAGGCTTCAGAAAAGCTTCCTGAAGGTCCCTGAAGCCTCCGGGGGGCAGGGGAGGCTGTTTTCGCCTTCCCCAGGGTCCTATAAAGCCTCTGGAGCCTGGGGAGGGCGAAAAAAGCATGGAAAAAATGGGAGCACCTGTAGTGCGTGCATGCACGCTGGGGGGGGGGGTCGCGCATTGCATTATGGGTTTGGCACGCCTGCACATGACCCCCCTAAGCTCCCCCTACTTATGGCACGCAAGCCAAAAAAGGTTCGCCATCGCTGTTCTAGCGCTGTTCCTCAGAAAAGATGAGGATGTCATCAAGGTAAATGAGCCCTTGTAAAAGTGCTCATGCAGCACTTCATTAATGAACTGCATGAAGACAGCAGGGGCCCCTTGTAATCCTAATGGCATGACTTTGAATTGGAAGCTACCAAGTGGGCAATTGAAAGCAATCTTCTACTCATCCCCCTCACAAATGTGTATTCACCAGTTTGGTGAATACCTGTCCTTTGGCTAGATTGTTCAACATGTGCATGAGGAGAACGGGGTAGGTGTACTCCACGCATTGATACCCCAGAAGTCAATACACAGTCCCACCTCCCCATTTTTCTTCTCCTTAAAGCGAACAGGAGCGGCTACCTTGGGTTTTGCTGGTTGGATGAAGCCCTGTTCCAAATTGGTATCAATGTATTTCCTTAGTTCTGTCATTTCTTTAGGGGTCATCTTATGCTTTGGTAGTTTGACCCCAGGCACGAACTCTATTGCACAGTCTGTGAGTCGATGAGGGGGAAGATAATTATAGTCTTCTTCATTAAAACCCCTTCCAAGTCCCGATATTCTTTTGGCATTTGCCAGAGACCTTGGAGTTTAGCCTCTGCTGCCGGAGTGGCAGGTTCTGAATTGTCTGCCTTGCGGGGTTCGATTGTCCATGAGTGGCCTCCGGCTTCATAGGTGGTAACAGGCTGAGGCCTATGGTCAACTTTCGTTATCCATCCTCCCACTTTATGCTGGATGCCCATTTGTCTAGCCACTTAAGGCCCAGGATGATTGATTCATTCATCTTTGGTGCAATAATGAATCAGAGGAGTTCATATTTGCAATCTCACTCGGTGATTAGCTTGGCCAGGATTCCTCCGATTAGCATCCCATTGACTTGCTCAAAACAGATAGGATGGGCTAATGGCTTTGTCCATTTGCCTAATTCTCGACAATGGACATGGTAATTAAGCACTGAGTGCAGCCTGTGTCATTGATTGCCTCTACTTCCTCTTCTACCCCCGTTTCGGGCACTGTAAGTTTGGCTTTGATGGCAAAAGGGCAGATAGCTGTATTTACCATCAGGTCATCTTCGCTGCTGTCTTCCTCCTCAGAATTTGGAGGGGTTTCCCCATTTGGTGACTTCTCCATCTCTTCCGGTTGGGAAGAGGCTTTATCAGGTTGGTGGGCTAGATTACCTTTTTTGGGTGGCTTCTGTGGGGTTCTCTTCTTTCCACTTTTGGCTGGGTGTGCACTTGTGGTACTGGAGCCGTTCCTTGGCCTATAGTATACACATATGGCAATGTCATTTTTTTCTTTTATATTGACCCATATGCATTCTAGGATGTTTTCATCTTGGGTTTTGTCCATTTATGTAGCAGTGTAATGATCCTTGCTTACAGTGCAACTCCATCTCCCCTTTTATGGGATCTGAGTTTTTTTAAACAGTTTGTATCCTTCCATCAGTATGTTCAAGTCATGGGTTTTGTCCCACCAAGTTTCTGTAATTCCATCTATATCATATCTACCTTCATGTATTCAAGTTCATCCTGTTTGTTCCCTAAACTTTGCATTTGTACCTAGGCACTTGAGGTCTTTATGTCTGGCTCTGGGTATGCTTCCTGTGTCTCCTATTTGGTATTTGAGTTTGTCTTTCTTCCTATCACTCCTTACCTCATTATTTGACTTGTTTTCTAGGGGGTTTTGCTCTGGGAATTTAGTCCCAGAGATTGGTCATCCCCTCCTCCCAATTTTAGTTTAAAGCCCTCCTGATAAGTTGAGCCAGTCGTTTTCTGAAAACATTTTCCCAGCTTTTCAGATGCCAAAAGCCCATCATGAAAGTAGTGCAGACCATGATCCAGGAATTCAAAGGTTTTCTGGCAATATCAACCCTTTAGCCACAGGTTCACTGAATTCTTTGTTCTCTTACCGGAATTTGACCTTTCGTTAGCAGTACAGATGAAAAAATTAGTTCTGCACCTAACTACTTAATTTTCTTGCCTAGCTGCTCATAATCACTCAATATTGTTTTTAAGTCCTTTTTTGTGTCATTCATACAAGTAGTAGTGTCATTCATACAAGTAGTAGTACAAAAGGGTAGTAATCTGTAGAATTTATTATTTTGGTTAGATTCTCAGCCACATCTTTGATTTTTGCTCCAGGGAGACAGCATAATTCCCTAGTTTGTATGTCTGGTCTGCAGATGGCTGGTTCTGTTCCTTTGAGAATAAAATCTATCACCAACACTCACTTTCCTTTTTTAGGGGGTGTAGCCTTGGGTGCTTTTCTGTTTATCTTAGATGTGTTTGTTGATGTGATATTTTTAGGGATATTTGATGATGTCTCTTTTCTAAGTGTTTTTGCATGTTTTCTTTGAGGAGGAGTTTGTGGGTCTGAGTATTTTCAACTAGGGAGAGAAATCGGTTCCTCAGTTTTAACAGGGCTGCTTCAGATAGGGTTGGATTGGGCAGCAAGGGTTTGTTAGATGTGTGCTGCTTCTTTCTTTGATTATTGTGTTTCCTTCTAGGTGTGACATACCTCCATTTGTCTTCCTCCAAGGGTTTATCAGCAGGGTCAAGTCCAGTTGCAGTTACTTGTTCATTATTAGATTCAAATGGGGCATAGCTTTCTTGTGTAGGTTGGAGTTTGGTTAGAGTTGCCTCTAGACCCTTTACTTTTTCCTCTAATAGTTCACATAATTTACATTTAATACATGTATAATTTGAATGTTCTTTGTTGTTGTTGATGTTGATTTTATTTATATGCCGCCCTTTCCCCCCGAAGGGGACTCAGGGCGGCTCACAACTCAACTAGGGAAGGGGGATACAAACAAGAATTTAAAACGACATAAACAACAATACATAATTAAAACACAACAGTCATACCAATTCGAGACGGGGGCAACAGTTCTTTAGCCCCAGGCCTGTCGGAACAGCCAGGTTTTAAGGGCTTTGTGGAAGGCCTGGAGGGTGGTGAGGGTTCGAATCTCCACGGGGAGTTCGTTCCAGAGGGTCGGAGCAGCCACAGAGAAGGCTCTCCTCCGAGTAGTCGCCAGTCGACACTGAGTTCATTTAGGTACATAACTTATATGTGTAAATTTTAGGTGATCATTAGACGAATCAGTCACAGGTTAAGTATCCCTTTTTTGTTTGTATTATTCAAATGAGGGAATCAAAAATCCCTTGTCAAACTGCTCTATATTGAAATCCCATCTTTATGTTCACTCATTAATTATAACTTGTATGGGTGATCTGTAAACAACAGATCTAATGCCCTGGTGTTCCTGAAATTAGTGAGGTTTACTTAATTTTAAATGTCATGCAGTAGCAGAGATGGACAACCTTTTCAGTTCTAAATGCTGCTTTGATTGTTGAGTGGAGATCAGGAGCTGCACATTTTAAGAAGGATGCTGGATCATGGGCTGCACTTTCTTAAAGGGAAGAAGGAAGCTTTGTTTCTTCCCCATGAATCAGTTAAAGATTGCTCTCTATTTTTGCCATAATGGAAAACCAGCATTTTTTGCCAACCAACTCAGTAGTAAAAAACAAGTAGGGGTTCTTTGATGTTTTGTAGACATCGTTTGCAGAAGTTATTGAAATATATTGTCTATGTGGTTGCCCAATTCTGCACTTTACATTATATAGTAGTGAAGTACGAAATTCTCCCCTTCCCCCCAAAAAGGGAGTGGGATCAGGACAAAAATTCATTGTAAGTGTAATATGCTGTAATCATTTATTTAATAATGTTTACTGCTGTTTAACTGTAATTAGGTCATAATATTTTAAATTCTCTGAAAGTAGCACCCAAAACTTGAAAGCACTGAAGCATTATCTAATTAGATTCTTTTTTTCATTTCAGGTGAAAGCCAATGATTCTGATCAGGGTGCCAATGCCGAGATTGATTATTCCTTCCATCAGGCTTCAGATGTAATTCATCGGCTGCTACGCTTAGACAGAGCCACTGGACTCATCACAGTACAAGGTCCTGTTGATCGTGAAGATATTAATGTGCTCAAGTTCTCAGTGTTGGCTAAGGACAAGGGAGCTAACCCCAAAACTGCCCGTGCCCAGGTAGTGATCAATGTCAGGGATATGAATGATAATGCTCCATCAATTGAAATTCGTGGTATTGGTTTGGTGACTCATCAGGATGGCATTGCCAATATTTCGGAAGATGTACCAGTTGAGACACCGGTGGCTTTGGTACAGGTGTCTGATCGGGATGAAGGTGAAAATGCTGTTGTAACCTGTGTAGTGGCTGGTGATGTACCTTTTCAGCTGCGACAAGCCAGTGATACTGGCAGCGATAGCAAAAAGAAATACTTTCTACAGACCACTACACCGTTGGATTATGAAGCAGTGAAAGAGTATACCATTGAGATTGTAGCTGTGGATTCAGGTAATCCACCCCTGTCAAGCACTAATTCCCTAAAAGTGCAGGTGATGGATGTCAATGACAATGATCCAGTGTTCAGCCAGAGCTCAACAGAGGTGACATTTCCTGAGAATAATTCACCAAATGACTTGGTGGTAGAAGTGAGTGCTACTGATGCAGATAGTGGATCTAATGCTAAACTGGTCTACTCCCTTGCTGGAGAATCTTTATCAAAAGACACCTTCTCAATTGATCCAGATTCTGGTGAAATCCGTGTAAAAAATGTGCTGGACCGGGAACAACAAGAACGCTATGAATTCTTAGTAGTTGCAACTGACAAGGGTAGTCCTAGCCGCAAAGGAACTGCCTCAATTGCCATCAATGTCATGGATCGCAATGATAATGATCCAAAATTCATGCTCAGTGGCTACAATTTTTCTGTCATGGAAAACATGCCGCCGCTGAGTCCAGTGGGCATGGTGACTGTTATTGATGCAGACAAAGGAGATAATGCTGTCATTCAACTCTCAGTGGAACAGGACAATGGTGACTTTGTCATCCAAAATGGTACTGGAACCATTCTCTCCAGTATATCTTTTGATCGTGAACGACAGAGTACTTACACTTTCCGGCTTAAAGCTGTAGACGGGGGAGAGCCACCTAGATCTGCTTATGTGGGGGTGACAATCAATGTATTAGATGAGAATGACAATGCTCCTGTAATTATATCTCCATCCAATGCTTCCTATAAACATATTCTGCCTAATACTAGTCCTGGGCAACAGGTTATGAGTGTTGGAGCTGAAGACATTGATTCTGGGATCAATGCTGAATTACTATTTAGAATTGCTGGGGGAAACCCCTTTGAACTCTTTAAGATTTCATCTGTAAGTGGAAATATCACACTAGAAAAAGAGATTCTCCGCAAGCATCATGGACTTCACCGCTTGGTTGTACATGTAAATGACAAAGGGAAACCTTCTCACCATGGCACAGCATTAATTCATTTCTATGTGAATGAAACATTGGCTAACCGGACACTGTTAGAGACTCTAGTAGGACACAGTTTGGACACACCTATTGACATTGACATTGCTGGTGACCCAGAGTATGAGCGCAACAAGCAGCGCAGTAATATTTTGTTTGGAGTCATTGCAGGCATAGTGGCTGTCACCTTGATAATTTTGCTTGTTGTGCTGGTACGCTATTGCCGTCAAAAGGAGGCCAAAAGTGGTTATCAAGCTGGCAAAAAGGAAACTAAGGATCTGTATGCTCCCAAACAAAGTAGCAAAGGGAACAAAGCTAAAGGCAAAGTGAAAAAAAGCAAATCCACTAAACCACCCAAACCAACTGAGGATGAAGAAGAAACAGGTCTGCAGAAATCACTTAAATTCAACCTTATGAATGATTCTGTAAGTGACAGTCCCCGCATCCATCTGCCTCTTAATTATCCACCTGGAAGCCCTGACTTGGGCCGGCATTACCGTTCCAATTCACCTTTGCCTTCCATTCAACTGCAACCCCAATCACCATCTGCCTCCAAGAAGCATCAGGTAGTACAGGACCTCCCAGCAACCAATACATTTGTGGGCACTGGGGACAGCAATTCTACAGGCTCGGAACAATATTCAGACTACAGCTACCGTACCAACCCTCAGAAATACACCAATAAACAGGTAGGAGAGATTGTGCTGCACCCTCCCACGATTCCCTCATGCTACAACAGGGCCATATGGACAGAGGTGTGGGAATGAAATGGATTTGGCCTCGATTGCATGAATAGATTGGCAGGATGCAGGTTGGAGGACTGGAGTGTCCAGATGCATGTTACATTCATAGGACTATTTACAAAAGAGGCTTCCTTCAATCCAGAAAATTAAGGGAATAAGGGTATGAATGGGGAGAAGATTGGATGATCGTGGTAAATCAGAGCAGGCTGATGGCATTTAGGGAAATGAATCCTACCACTTGGGTGCAGCATGAAGGATTGGGTTGTCAGTGGTCAATGATCCATGCATCAGGATGTATTCTGTTCTGATGTTTCGTGTTCATTACTATAAAACAGGTGTTAAAATCCTAGAGTTGGGTTTGTTTATGGATCCCATTTTCCAGTCATATTTCCATTCAGATATCATTGATCTAAATCATTGAAAGCATTTATTTCTTCTGTAGAAACGATGCCACTAAAGCCTTAGTACATTTGCAGAAACAGTATGGTAAAATTGAACAATTTTAATAGAGTGACATGGGCCATGGATATAAGATTTTTGCATGCAGAAATGGAATTGACTCTATAGCTAGAATGGCATGGAAAATCTTTGCTGAGCGATTAGATTATGAGCACATACAGATTACTGCTGCTGGATGGAATTCAAAGCAAGGAAAACCATATGATTCAAAACATTTTGATCTATGACAGAAAACATGGCAGAATAGAAAAGTGATATATAATTTACAAGCTGGGTAGCATTTGGGAAATATTTTTAACCACTGAGGCTTTGGTAGATACAGTTTTGGATGCCATGCTTCAAACTGGTTGCAGTTAGTTATCAATAAAAATATGAAACATTCAAGGAATAGTGTTAATCTTCCTTGCATTGTGTCATTATTTCTTTTCTTTTGGGGCTTATTATAAATACTAATTTTCCTTCTCAGCTTTGTTCAGGTAAAGTTATTTTACCCATGATGTGATGTCAATAAATGTTTCCATTGTTAGCTAATGTGCTATGATGTGTTGGTCACTGACTTTTGTGTAACAATCTATAATGCAGTGGTGGGGAAACCAAATGATGGGGAGGTGGAGAAGAGAATGGGGATGATGACATTGATTTTGGAGATTGTTGTTTCAGCAATCTGAAAGTATGTTAAATTTTTAATTATCATAAATGGAAAAAGCAAATCAAAGGAACCAATATGAATTTCATCCAAACATATATGAGAATCAAACTGGAATGAAGTTATCACAGAAAATTTTATCTTTGATATTTTCAGAGAGATTTATTGTGCTGATTTAAAAACAAAAAGGTCTTTTTACAGATACTTGCACTTTTTAAAACAATCTCAGGACACACCAATTCTAGCAATGCTTTTGTACATATTGTAGTACTTAATAATTTCTGTAGCATATTGTTGGGATTTTTATAAGGTTTTTTTGCCAATCATTTTGGTTAATTAGACTGACCTAGAAATATTTTTTAAAAAAAATATTTTTATTTAAAACATTAAAATACAAGCTAAAAAATACAGAAAACAAAACACAATTTAACAAGACTGCACAAAAAGAGTGCATAAAATAAAAAACAAAACAGACATATACACAAATTGTTCCCCCTAAATTGAATACTGATAAATATACCTCAAGGATATATGCCCCCTCCTTTGCAAAGCAGACACACAATTTATAAATTTCTAGAATAATATTTACCCAATCCAGTTAGCCTGACCTCTTATCTACTATATGAAACATAGTTAATAGGTAAAACCAACAACTTAAGTTAAACTTCAAAACCCTCTGTTAACAGTCTATTTATTATATTTCACACAAAGAAAGTCCACAATGGTTTCTGGTCTGCTATAAATTACCACAGTCATTGTTTCTGGTCCATCCAGGATCAAATATCCTCCATTAATTTTTAATAGTGAGTCTTTTCCTTAAGATAGTAATTGGGATCTTTCCTAACAATTGGATTTTATTCCCCATGATTCCATAAACTACCTCCTCCCGACTGCTCTTGTACTGGGCCATCCACAAGAAGGCAACGGCCAGGAAGTTCCCCCTGTCCACACTTCAAAAGCTACACTGCTCCCTTCCAGGAGGTGGCGCCAGGTGAATAATGCCCACTGGACAGCAAAAGGCCTCCTCCCATATGGCCCAGTGTCTCTCTCTGTCCGTGAGTTTTCAGGAGGTGTAAGTGCATAGCTATAGGTTTCTCTCCCCATTCTTTTGGAGGGCAGCCTCCATGGCCATGTTGCTGGCATTGACTTAGATCACGAACGGCTTTTGGGGATCAGGGTGTTTTAACATTGGTTCTTTCACAAATAGCCTCTTTAGGATTTCAAATGCCTCCTGGTATTCCATAGCCCATTGGAGAGGCTAGCCTGGCTGGAGTTTGGCTCCTATCTTTCCAGTTTTTAGTAGTTCAGTGATTGGCAAGGCTATCTTTGCAAATGAAGGGGTGACTTGCCTGTAGAAATTAGCAAACCACAGGAAGCCACTGGTTTTCACTTTCGCCGGGTCCATCTCCACCCCCTTGCCTGACACTTGGTAATTCAGGTAGTCCAGACGGATCTGATGGAACTTGCATTTGGACAGCTTAACGTATAGGTTTGCTGCCAGTAGCTTCTTAAGGACTTGGTGGAGCAGCTGGATGTGTTCCTCAATCATTTTGGTGAAAATGAGGATATCATCAAAGTAAACCAGGATACCCTTATATAGGCACTCATAAAGGTAAAGGTTCCCCTTGCATATATGTGCTAGTCGTTTCCGACTCTAGGGGTAGTGCTCATCTCTGTTTCAAAGCCGAAGAACCAGCGCTGTCCGAAGACATCTCCATGGTCATGTGGCCGGCATGACTAAACACTGAAGGAGTACAGAGCAACAACCTTCCCACCAAAGTGGTCCCTAATTTTCTACATGCATTTGAACTGCTAGGTTGGCAGAAGCTGGGACAAGTAATGGGAGCTCACTCCGTTACACGGCATTAGGGATTCAAACCACTGAACTGTCGACCTTTCTGATCAACAAGCTCAGCATCTTAGCCACTGACCCCTTAGGCACTCATATAGCACCTAATTTATCAACTGCATGAACATCTCTTGAGCCCCCTATAGAACCCGACTTGGTCTTGTGGACACTCTAGTAGGTGTGGCTGAGGCCAATCACCACTCAGCCTGTTGGCTCTCTTGGCTCTTCCATGGTTTCGCTTCGGGATCGCTCTTTGGTCTGCAGGCTTTCAGCTCCGCTTCTAGTGCTGTAGCAGCCCAGTACCATTCGTGCAGTCAGTCAGGGAGTTCCTGTTACGCGCACACCTGGTGTAACTTTCTGTTAAGGCTCTCTTTGAAGAAGTAAACGAGTTGTTGTTCTGACCAATGCTGCAGCTTCCCTGCAACTCTTTAAAATTCTCAAATGTATTCCTTCACTGGACTATCCCTTTTGCTTTAGCTCTCATATCGACATCCCAGCATCCCTCCACTTCGGTGCTTCATCATGAAGGGTGGCCCTTGGGGTTGGCTGCCACCGCATTTACCATCGCTGTCTGGGTTGGGTAGGCTAAGACGTAATGGTCTAGGTGGCCCAGCACATGGTCAAGGAAGATTGCCAGCCGTCCAATATCTTCAGGGGTGGAGGCCCCATTGGGTAAGGTGGCAGTGGCCAGTACCCCAGATACTACTCAGATCCCAGGGGGAAGTGAACCTGGGGCCACCTGAGGAGGATGTTGCAGCTGCCTGGCAGGCTAGCTTCTCGTGGTGGCCTCTACAGGGTTGGCCCTGGGCCAGGATTCGCCCTCATGGCTTTAGCCAGCAATGGCTGGGGTCTGCCTTGGGCTTGTGCTCACTGCTACTGCTCGCTGCCACGTTTGTAATATTTGATCTGGGCTCCCTCGGGTCACCAGTCAGAGCTTCAGGCTGGCAAGGTAGAACCTGACAGCGAGCTTGGGCTCCACCAACCCAGGAGTGGCTGGCCCGCCCAGATGGCCACTTCCTCTGCTACTTCCAGCCAGTGCAGCACCTCTTGGATGCTATGTGGTTGAACTGCTCCCTCAGCTGCTCCACCGAATGTCTCTGAAGCATGGCCAAATGTCTCCACTCTTTGTCTCATCTCAATCTGTTGCTCTCCTCTTCTTTCACTTAATTAGATGGGCCCCTGAGTACCTGGTGAAATCGGGGAATTCGTCTTCTGGTGCACTCCTCCACCAGAGCTCATCAGCTGCCAGGTAGGGACTCCCCGCAGCTGTCTCCTTCCTGCTCCCGTGGCAGGCCAGCCTTCTCTGGCTGCATCTTTGGCCAAGTAATCACTAGTAGCGTGGCCTCGCTTGAGTGTCCACCAAGATAGTTGTGGGCTTGCTGGCCATTTCTCCCCTCCTCAGCCATTTTCTCCTGAGATTTCCCCTCCTTCTTGAGGCAGCTGGGTGGCCTGCCAGGGCTCAGGAATCCCAGAATCTTGATCTTTTAAAGGGAGGATTGGATTAATGTCATGGTTCAGAGTAATGGACCCAATCAATTCAGGATTCTGAGGCTGCAGATTTTCTCAAAAATCCATTTTATTGAGTACATCATATCAGCACGTTCAAATGTGAATCAAACTCTAAATATTTCCTGCATTTTCAGTATAATAAAAGAAATAGATATTACTGATCCCCCTAGTGTCACTGGTCAAGTTAACCAACCAGGTAGATGGCAGGCTGCTCAGCTACTCCTGCCAGCCGTTGCCAGACCTTGATTACCATGGGCCTTATAGCTTTTATGTCCAGCAACTGGGAGAAAATTATCCCACACCCCATAGCTCCCCCCCCCCCCATATGTTTTGCAAGAAACAAAGTAAAAATAATATGGCTTTAGCTAAAATCATTTTGGGAGTTGATACACACTTCAGGAGAACTCCTAAATATCCACACTTACAAAGGATTTTTCTTCCGGTCTTCAAACAGCCTCATTATTCCATGTAACTGGTAGCCCGCACCCCATCACCAACATGGGAAGCCAATAAAATATTCTATATTGCAATCATTGAGGGCAACAAGCATTTGTTGTGTTACTGTTGGTAAGAAGAATTCTGCCTACAAGATGGATGAAACTGTAGCAAGAAAGAAAGAAGAAAAAAGTTTGTCTGATGGGCCCCTCTGTGTATTTGATAACCTGAGTGTAGTTGATTCTTGCCTTACTTTTTGGCATTGTGAGTAGTGTGATAGATGCAGTGCCAGAATTCACACAAGACTTGGAAAAGTAATAGTAACCCATGTCAGTGATAGGGTAATTCAAAGCCTTTTGCAGTTACCTCAATTTACATAACTTGACATCAAGATACATAGGTAAAGGAAACTTACATGGCAGAGTATGAACACCACCACCCCTTACAGATGGGATAAAATATCAATTATTAAATAAACTAATGACAGCTGTTTTTTTTTAAGTGCTCTTGTTTCTTTTTGTCACCTATTATTTCTTTGATGGTTTGTGACTACAGGTGGAATGGTCTGCACTACGTGAGTATGAGTATCCCAGGAAGTGGTTCAATGGGAGGGGAAGTCTGGAGCCCCATTGCTTCTCCTGTTTTGGTGGGATCCTATGTTGTGAAGCCCAGTATTTACCATCATGCCAGTCAGTTGCTAGCTCTCCCCAGAATCCCAGACAGTGGTTCTCTGGGAGGGGAGCCAACCTATCTTCCTTCCTTTCCTTCCCCTCCCTTCCAACACATCTAAGAAGTGCCAAGACTAGAAACACTGGAAAAGAAGCTGAGATGAAAACAGGAAGCAGAGAATTGCAAGGGAAGCATCGAACTATGATCTCGCTAGCAAAGTGTGATATTCTAGGTCAAGCATCAGCTTCCATCTGTGCAAAAAGATGCACAGAGAAGTGGAGGGAGGGGAGGGGAAGGAAGGGAAGAAGAGACAAGAGAAGAGGAAGAAAGAAGGAGAGGGGAAGGGAATGAAACACAGAAAAAGAAATGTGAAGACAAGAGATGCTGAGATGAATTCCAATGGCTGTTGGAAGTGCTGCTACTTTTCTGCAAGTAGAGAGTCATAGAAAAGATTCCCACCTTTCATTTAGATTACCCCCACTCCATGCATACAGAGCAGGGAGAGTAAAGAGGAACTGAGAGGAGGAGGGGGAGGAGAAACCAGACAGGCGCAGCCCTTGGGGGTGATGATTGTGGTGTCCAGCTGCATTTCAGGCAAAGAATGGAAAATTGGGATGGGTGGCCGTGTGTGCTTAAGTGTGTTAAACCAATGCAATGTTTACAGAGCATTACCAGTGTGCATGTGACTAGAATACAGAGACTCCTCCTACCCCTGCAGCCATGCACCACCTCCATTTGCTTGTCACATCCCCCATGCCAATAGGGGGATGCTTTTGGGGTGCAGTTTTGCCATTTCCAATACCTTCCCCTTTGAGAAAAACTTGCCCCTGTGATTGCCCCTCGCACACTGCCCCCCCCCCTGCAACATTGCTTCTGCCTGCCACCCGATTGGCTGATGGCTATTTGTCCTGTGAAGCCAAAGAGCTGGGTCAAACAGTGTCTGGGCTAATGGACAGAGACAGAGGGCCAGGGGCCCATTGGCCAGGAGAGTGCCAGCAGAAGAGGAAAGCTGGCTGTGAATGAGCTGAGATAGGTCGCTGGAGGCAAAGGGGGCACAGCCCAGCTTGTAAGCCTAAGGGTCCCAAACCCCTTCTAGCAATAATACTCATTTGTGGCCAGAAAGATGCATGTGCACATGTATGTACGCACGCACACACACACACCTTTAAAATATGCTCATGAAACCTCTCATAATATCAATAAAATATTATTGATAAACTGTGAAAAATCTGTTATACTGTTTCCTGCTGTTATTACATTTTTTGTTCAAGCCATAGAATTGTACTCTGGCACCCCACTTGATCTCTCATTCTACTTTGTTTAGGAATTGTTGCCATACACTTTGGAAGCTAGTTGTAAAAATACCCTGTAGACATGTCATCCACATCAAGTTAAATTAAAATGCTAATCAAAATACCATATTTTTAAAAATCTTTTGCAAAGTCAGGATATGTCCATAGCATTATCAGAATTTTTTATGAGAAATTGATTAATCCTAACATTGTAGAAGAATATTTTCTAGTTATCAATGCATTGCTTCAAGAAAATTTCACATTGATCACTTCATGAGTTACTCTAGAACTGTGATGACGAACCTATGGCATATTTGCCGGCATGGCAGCCCTCAGCTCTGGCACGCATGCGTGCCAGCCAGCTGATTTTTGGCCTTCCGTAGCGCCGGGGTAGGGCATTTTTGCCCTCCCCAGGCTTCAGGAAAGCCTCCAGAGCCTGGGGAGGTTAAAAAACAGGCCCAACAGTCCAAACAGAAGTTTGTTCCTGAACTTCCTGTTGGGCCGTTTTTCGCCCTCCCCAGGCTCCAGAGGCTTTCCTGAAGCCTGGGGAGGGTGAAAAAAAGCCTAACAGCAAACTGGAAGTTTGTTCCCAAACTTCCAGTTGGGGTGCTGGGCCATTTTTCACCCTCCCCAGGCTTCAGGAAAGCCTCCAGAGCCTGGGGAGGGCAAAAACTCCCTGCTCTAGAATCTTCCCAAATCAGAAAAGTGGTTTATTACTATCTGGATCCTACTTGCTTCTCTTTTTGAAGATAGGAACAATATTTTCCTCCCTTCAGCTGTCTTCACTCATTCTCCTGGATATCTGGAAGATAATTAATAAAAGTCTATCTAAACCAACAACTACTTTCTTTAATAACTAGCTAAATACCTGTGCTCCGCTATAAAACTATGTGATCGGGCTTGATAAATCGATACTTACACCTTGAAAATTAATGAGTAGTTATGATCAGCTTCTCCTTTCCCCTTCTCTCCCTCTGGCTTGCCCCACAGAAGCCTTCCCTATCCTATCCCCTTGTCTCCCTCAGCCTTGCCCCACAGAATCCTCCCCTATGCTATCCCCTTCTCTCCCTCAGCCTTTCGCCACAGAAACCTCTCCTATCTTGTCTCCTTCTCTGCCTCAGGCTCCTCTCCAAACTTCCAGCCAGCAGGCCGGATGAGTCATGCACTGGCCACACCCAAGTGGCATTTTAAATAGAAATCTTTTCAGGGCGGGAGTAGAACTCCTTAGCATCAGAGCGTGTTAATAATAATATAACAAATACTAATGATCTGATGGTCATTTCAAAAAATCCTTTCTAAGTGAGCACCTAGAAGCCAAGAGGAACATACAGTACGTCCAACATTTCAAGTTTGTAGGTTTTATGGTTCTGGAGGATTCGTGATCTGGCGTGAGTGATTTTCACATGTATGTATGTATGTATGTATGTATGTATGTATGTATAACAGAGATTGGGTAAGAATATATTCTGTCAGAACAACCTATTTTATTTTATTCATTTATCTTATTTTAATTGGATAGCTTTTTCAGTAGATTGTGAAAATTACATGCACATAATGTATCTTGATTTCAACAAAAGATTTAGCAGTATATCCTATGATTAGCAAACTTGTTAGATGTAGACCAGATGGCATGATAATTAAATAAATAGCTGGTTTTTAAAATCACACTCAAGGAATGTTCTTGAAAGGACTTTCTTTAACGTAGAATGAGACATTGTTAGTAAATTCAGTTCTGGCAGGGTCAAAGTTTTTATTCATGACTTTTATGAGGAAGTGACAAAATGCTTAACAAACCTGTCAGAGTTATTTTCCTCAAAAACAGATTTCAAATTTATAAGTTTAACATTGAAAATATTTGGAATGATAAGAGCACTTATAAAAAGATCTTGGAATAATAATGAACTGTATAGCAAAAATAAGTAAGAATAGTTACTATATGTTGCTGCCAAAAAGGCAAATGCAATTTTAGACTGCATCAATAGAAGCAGGAGCAGTTTCAAATTGTGGGATATCTATGCTTTCTTTGACAACATGACTAGATTAGTAAACTAAGGAAATAATGTGGCTAGTGTACTTAGAATTTAATAAGTCATTTAATAAAATAGATGGTAGCACTTTTTTTGATAGAGTGGAACAACATGGATGGTCAGTCCCAAGACCAGATAACCCAGTTAGCTGAAAAAACTATAGCCACCTCCTGCTCCTTAATGGGTCTGCATCATTGTGGGAGGCATGTAGTGGCATACCTCAGGATTCTGTCTTGAGCCCAGTACTCTTGAGTATTTAGAACATAGAAAAATAGGGTTGGGAGGGATTTTGTAAGTCTTTTAGTTCAACTTGAGTAGGAGATCCTGTACTATTCTGGACAAATAACTGTTCAATCTCTTCTTAAAACTCTCAAGTGATGAAGCACTTACAACTTTCAGAGGTAAATCATTCCACTGTTTAACTATTCTCACTGTCAGAAAATTTCTCCTTAGTTCGAGGTTGGATCTTTCTTTAAAGATATTCCATCTGTTACTTTTCATCCTGCCCTAAGGAGAATAGATCGACCCCCTCTTCTCTCTCTCTTTTTTAAAAATAATTTTTATTGAACAGGTTTTTTTCCCAGTTTTATAACACCATTGTCATCTTTACAACATTTCCACATTGGTATACCTCCATTATGCCATTTTCCCCTTTATATCCATCCATACATGTGTACATATACTTCTTTTATACATATTAATCTACTAATGTACTAATTTATATATAATACATCGTACATTTTATATCATGTCTGTTTATATGGCTTTGTAAGTATTTTCTAACTCCTTAATCTTTCTTCCCTTGATGCTTTCCTAATCTTTACATCTTTCCTCTAACCATTTATACCATAAATTCCATACCAAGTAGTATTCAAATTCTCCTTTATCTTTTATTTCTTTTGTAGGTCTGTCCATCACAACGCACTCTAACACTTTTCTTATCACATCACATTCTCTGATGGCATATTTTTATTCTTCCAATTTAATGCATAAATAATTCTAGCTGCAATTATGACATGTAGTATTAAATATTGAATTTTTTTCTCATAACTCCCTGTAATTATCCCTAACAAAAATAGTTCTGGATTTAATTCTATTGGTTGTTTAATTATCTTCTCAAGCCATTTTTTTATTCTTATCCAATATTTTTTTGCTACTATGCATGTCCACCATATATGATAGTATGTTCCTTGAGCCTGACTGCATTTCCAGCAATCCAATGAACTATTTGAAAACATTTTCACTAGTTTCGCTGGTGGCAAATGCCATCTGTAGAACATTTTGTATAAGTTTTCTTTGTAAGCTGTCGACCTTGTCAATTTGTCATTTTTCCCCCAGAGCTTTTCCCATTTCTCTCATTTTAATTTCTCATATCTTACTATTTTGTCTATGTCTAATACATTTGGACAGATTAGTGCTTCCATAGTTGATAACCAAATTGGTACTTTGTTGTAGTGATTTATTTTAATTTTTTTGCCATGTTTGTAATATAGCATTTCTAATTTGGTGTCTTTGGAAGTAACTATAATTTGTTTTTCCCATCCCATATGAAAGCATGCCAGCCTTATTGTAAGTCCTTCTATTGTTAAAATTATTTTATTCTTTAGGTTTATCCAATCTCTTATCCATGCTCTCTTCTCTGTGACAGTTCCTCAAGCACTGTAAGACTGCTATCATATCATCCCTATTTTTTCTAATAAAGTCTTTGTTAGATTAGACATACCTTGTTCCCTGTATCATTCATTCTGTATTTTCACCTCCAGATTTCTTTTCATCTTTGTTGCTCTTCTTTTCACTCATTCTAGGTCTCAGTATCTTTTTGTATCATGGTGACCAGAACTGGATGCAATATTCCAAGTATGGTCTCACCTGTGCAGTATAAAGTACTATCACTTCACTTGATCTGAAATTATTCCTCTATTGATACAGCCTAGGACTCCACTGGCTTTTTGGCAGTTTTAGCACACTGCTGGCTCATACTTAAATGGTCATCTACCAGAACCGCCTACATCACTCTCACAGTTTCTACTGCTGAGTCAGGTAGCATGTATTCTATATCTGTGCATTTGTGTTTTTTTTCATGCCCATGTGCAGGACTTTACTTTTCTCTACTTTACATTTTAATATTAACAGAGTTGGAAGGGGCCTTGTAGGTCATCTAGTCCAATCCCCCACCCAAGCAGGAGACCCTACACCATTTCTGACAGATGGCAGTCCAGTCTCTTCTTGAAAGCTTCCAGTGATTTTGTTGGCTAGAGCTCAGTATTCAAGCCTGTCAAACTCCTAAATCTTGAGTCTCTCTTCTATAATGTTTGGGGAGTGGAGTTGTGAGAACCTAGCTGGGGCTGAAAACTTGAATTATAGAATCTGAAGGCTATCTCCTTCACCTGTCACTCCCAGGATATCTGAGGAAGTGCACAAGAGTGTCTAGAGAGGGATAGCGGAGCACTTGGTTCTAGTGAGGGGGAGGTCAGGGAAGAGGGCATGCTCACTTTGGGGAACATGGGCAGGACAACGCATTAGAGTGGTGACAGGCATGATGTGCTACAAGAGCCATAGGGCAGGCCATTACAGGGGGAGATGCCCCAATGTGTAGCATCTTCTAGCTCTGAGCTCATTCCCAGTTCCTGGATAGTATACCCTTGGAAGCCCTGAGGTTCAACTGCTGCTGGTAAATGCCAAGTTAGTCAATAATAAGGTTTCCCTTATTTAGGCTCTTATTGAGAAAGAGCAACTGACCTGGCATGCATCACTGGAAGAAGGGGTTCCCCTCTCAGG